>NW_026111854.1:1014266-1100523 GCF_024679095.1 Eriocheir sinensis | reverse complement strand
ACAACACAACCCTAACCTGGCCTGGCCTGGCCTGGCTGGCCACAACCTGACACAACCTAACCTGGCTAACCTGGCTAACTGGCCTAGCTGGCCTGGCCTGCAACACCCCTACACAACACAACCTGGCTTGGCAACCTGGCCTGGCCTGGCACAACCTGGCACAAGCCTGGCCTGGCCTGGCCTGGCCTGGCCTGGCCTGGCCTGGCCTGGCCTGGCCTGGCCTGGCCTGGCCTGGCCTGGCCTGGGCCTGGCCTGGCCACCTGGCCCTGGCCTGGCCTGGCCTGGCACAGCCTGGCCTGGCCTGGCCTGGCCTGGCTGGCCTGCCTGGCCAACCTGGCCTGGCCTGGCCTGGCCTGGCCTGGCCTGGCCTGGCCTGGCCTGGCCTGGCCTGGCCTGGCCTGGCCTGGCCTGGCCTGGCCTGGCCTGGCCTGGCCTGGCCTGGCCTGGCCTGGCCTGGCCTGGCCTGGCCTGGCCTGGCCTGGCCTGGCCTGGCCTGGCCTGGCCTGCCTGGCCTGGCCTGGCCTGGCCTGGCCTGGCCTGGCCTGGCCTGGCCTGGCCTGGCCTGGCCTGGCCTGGCCTGGCAACCTGGCCTGGCCTGGCCTGGCCTGGCCTGGCCTGGCCACAAGCCTGGCCTGGCCTGGCCTGGGGCCTGGCCTGGCCTGGCCTGGCACAACCTGGCCTGGCCTGGCCTGGCCTGGCCTGGCCTGGCCTGGCCTGGCCTGGCCTCAGCACAGCACAACCTGGCACAACCTGGCCTGGCCTGGCACAACCTGGCTGGCCTGGCCTGGCCTGGCCCTGGCCTGGCCTGGCCTGGCACAACCTGGCCTGGCCTGGCCTGGCCTGGCAGCCTGGCCTGGCCTGGCCTGGCCTGGCCTGGCCTGGCACAACTGGCCTGGCCTGGCCTGGCACAACCTGGCCTGGCCTGGCCTGGCCTGGCCTGGCCTGGCCTGGCCTGGCCTGGCCTGGCCTGGCCAGCCTGGCCTGGCCTGGCCTGGCCTGGCCTGGCCTGACTGGCCTGGCCTGGCCTGGCCTGGCCTGGCCTGGCCTGGCCTGGCCTGGCCTGGCCTGGCACAACTGGCCTGGCCTGGCCTGGCCTGGCCTGGCCTGGCCTGGCCTGGCCTGGCCTGGCCTGGCCTGGCCTGGCCTGGCCTGGCACAGCCTGGCCTGGCCTGGCCTGGCCTGGCCTGGCCTGGCCTGGCCTGGCCTGGCCTGGCCTGGCCTGGCCTGGCCACAGCCTGGCCTGGCCTGGCCTGGCCTGGCCTGGCCTGGCCTGGCCTGGCCTGGCCTGGCCTGGCCTGGCACAACACAACCTGACACAACACAACCTGGCCTAACACAACACTGGCCTGTACACAACACAACACTGACACAACCTGGCCTGCACACAACACAACACAACACAACACAACACAACACAACACAACACAACCTGACCAACACAACCTGGCACAACACAACCTGTAACCTGGCACCACAACCTAAACACAACACAACCACAACCTGGCACAACACAACACAACACAACACAACAACACAACACAAACACAACAACAACCACAACACAACACAACAACACCAACCTGACACAACACAGCTGGCACAAGCTGACACAATACAACCTGACACAACTGACTGTACAACCTGGCACAACTGTTACAACAACCTGACACCAACTGTTAAGCACAACACAACACAACACAACCTATTTTCAAACAACCTGAAAGCACAACTGTTATTTCAACACAAAGCGCAAACTGTTTTAGCTGACACAATACAACACAACACAGCCTGACACAACACAATAAACAACCACAACAACACAACTGACAACTTTAACAACCTGACACAACTGACACAACATGACACAACCGCAACACAAAAACAACACCAACACAACCTGACACAACTATTTATTTTATTTAAAACAACACCAATACAACCTGTTACAACCTGACACAACCTCAACCTGTACCAATACAACACCAACAACCTGTACAACCTGACTATTTACAACCTGACACAAACAACACAACCTGTTACAACATACAACAAACACCATTTCAACATATTACAACACAATATGTCCCTATTTTATTATGACACCAAACGCAACATAACAACAACCTGTTTCAATATTTTAATACAACTATTTAATACAACACAACAAACTATTAAACTTCAACTGCTTCAACACCAACACAACACAACTTCTTCAACTGTACAACTGCTTACAACTAACATAACCTAACCTAGCACAACACAACACAACCACAACCTAACACAACAACACAACACCAACACAACCTAGCACAACACAACAAACTAGCACAACACAACCTAACACAACACAACCACAACACAACCTGCTTTAACTTCAACCTGGCTTTCTTCACAACACAACACAACCACAACACAACACACCAACACAACACAACACAACTAACACAAGCCTGACACCAAGCACAACACAACCCCTAACCTGTACAACACAACACAACAACCTAACTACAACACAACATAACATACAGCACAACACAGCTAGCACAACACAAAGCAACACAACACATCACAAAACAGCACAACAGATCACAACACAACCTGACACAACACAACACAACAACACAACTGACACATGGCATACAACCTGTTTCAACCTGTACAACCGTACAACACAACCTGACACCAACCCCTGACACAACAACCTGGCCTGACTTTCTTCCTGACACAACAACCTGACACAACCACAACAACTCAACTATTTCAACCTGTACAACCTGTACAACACAACCTACAACACAACCTGACCTGTTACAACAGCATATACAACAACCTATTACCAACCTGACACAACACAACCTGGCACAACCTGGCTTTAGCAGCACAACTTCTTCAACCTAGCCACAACCACAACCTGGCCACAACCTAACTTCTTCAACACAACCTAACTGGCCTGACACAACACAACACAACACATTTTCAGCACAACTGACACCAACCACAACAACACTGACACACAACACAACACCATTTCAACACAACAATACAACAACACAACACAACACAACTTCAACTAACAACACAACACAACTAGCACAGCACAACACAACTGTTCAACACACAACACAACCTAACTGTACAACACAACACAACCTGGCCTGTACAACACAAGCACAACCTGACACAACACAACACAACCTGGCCTGCTAACACAACTGGCACAACACAACTGGCACAACCTGGCTTCAACCTGACTGGCCTGGCTATTTTGCCCTGGCCTGGCCTGACACCAGCCTGGCACAATGACCACAACCTGTACAACCTGACACAAACACAGCACAACAAGCACAACCTGGCCTGTTTGGCTGACTGACACAGCACAACCCTGACACAACCTGGCAGCACAACACAGCCCGCAACTGTACAGCACAACACAAACACAACACAACAACACAACACAACACCAACCAACCTGTACAACACAACCTGCCCCTGGCCTGTTACAACTATTTCAACCTGTACAACCCCACAACACAAGCACAACATAGCCTGTACAACCTTCTTCAACCTGGCCTGTTACAACTAAACTATTACCAAACAACCTGGCACAACACAACCCCACAACACAACCTAACAACCTAACCTGTACAACATAACTGGCCTGTTACAACAGCACAACACAACCTGACACAACACAGCACAACGCAACACAACAACACAACACAACACAACACAACTGACTACAACACAACCCACAACTGGCAAAGCCAGCACAACACAACCTGGCCTGGCTGGCCTGTTTGCTTACAAACTAACAACCACAATTGTACAACAACTGACACAACACAACCTGACACAACTGGCACAACTCAGCCTGGCTGGCTTTCAACTTCAACCCTTGTTTAACACAACACAACCTAACTGGGCAACTGACATAACACAACAGGCTGAGCAGGCCTGACAACTGTACAGCACAACTGGCCGCAACCTGACACAACGCAGCTTCAACACAAAGCAACCCCTGGCTTTCAGCACAATTTCGCTGGCTGGCACAAGCGCAACCCGCAACACCGGCACAACACCAACAACACAGCACAAAGCTTACGACGCAACCAACACAACTGGCTGTACCAGCACAACCAACACAACGCAAGCACAACACAACACAGCACAACACAACCTGTACAACACCAACCACAACAGCAGCTTCAACAACACAACCTGACAACCTGTACAACAACAACCTGTTCAACACAACCTGACAAACAACACAACAACATACAACTGACAACCTAGCCTGTTAGCCTAGCTTCAACACAACACAACCTGCTTCTGGCACAACACAACACAACACCTTCGCCTGTACAACAACAACACCAACTTCAACACAACCTGGCCTGGCCTGGCACAACACAACAACTGGCGCAACACAACAACACAACAACTAACTAACTTCAACTAGCAACACAACACAACTAATACCAGCACCAACACAACACGGCACAACACAACTACAACGCTTCTTACAACCTGGCACAACACAACCTCAACACAACCTAGCTGGCCTGGCCGCAACACAGCACAACACAGCACCAGCACAGCACAACTACCTTCAGCAACCCACAACACAGCACAACCTGGCTTTAAGCACAACACAACCCCTGACACCAACACCAGCACAACACAACGCTGGCTGGCACAACTGTACAACACCAGCTACAACACAGCACAACAGCACAACACCAACCTGGCAACCCCTGGCACAACCTGGCACAACCTGGCTGACATAACCTGGCACAAGCACGCTCAGCACAGCAGCACGCTTACCGCCTGGCCTGGCCTGGCACCAGCACAACGCAACAGCCTGGCCTGGCACAGCTTCAACCCCTGGCACAGCGGCTGTACAACTGTTCAGCCTGACCCTGTACAACCTGTACAGCCCCAGCACCAGCACAACACCAGCTGACAACCCCTGACCTGGCCTGTTACCAGCCTGACCTGGCCTGTACAAGCAACCTGTGTACAATAACCTGACAACACAACACAGCACAACACAACACAACACAACACAACACAACAACTAACCCTGGCTAACTAACACAACCTAGCACAACCTGGCAACCTGTACAACTACCTTCAACCTGGCACAACACAATAACACAACACAACTTCAACTTCAACACAACACAACACAACAACACAACATAACACAGCCACATACAACTATTTTCAACACAAGCACAACACCAACCTGCTTACAACACAACACAACTAACTACAACACAACACAACACAACACAACACAACACAACACAACACAACTTTCAACACAACACAACTGACACAACCTGACACAACCTATTTTAACACCAACACAACACAACACAACACAACCCCTGAAAGCACAACACAACACCAACACAACCTGGCACAACACAACTAGCTTCAGCACATTCTTCAGCACAACCTGTCCACCAACAGCATAGCCTGTTGCAACAACCTGGCCTGGCACCAACCACCAACAACCTCAACTGACACAACACCAATACTGTACAACACAAGCACAAACCTGACACAACCTGACACAACCTGTCCACCAGCACAACGCAAGCTGGCCTGTACAACAAGCACAACCTGTTACAACCCTGTTACCAGCCTGCTTCAACCAACTATACAACCTGGCCTGTTAACAACCTGTTACATTCTTCTTCAACATAACTATTATTTATTCAACAACCTGGCTGGCACACAAGCCCTGTTACAATATTTCAGCTGGCAACCTGACCTGGCACAGCACAACCCTGACACAACTGGCCTGACTGGCTGTTTCTTCTTCAACCACAGCACAACTTTGGCCTGGCACAAACACAATGACAATGACACAACACAACACAACCTGACACAACCACCAACACAACCTGACACCAACCTAGCCCTGGCCTGACACAACTGACACAACCTGGCCACAACCTGACTAACACAACCTGGCTGGCACAACCCTGTCTCAACACAATACAACCTGGCACAACTGACACAAGCACACAACACAAACACAAGCACAACCCTATTTCAACACAACTATTTCAAACAACCTATTAACCTGTTTTATTACAAATACCAACTAACACAACTAATGGCTATTTCTTTATTTGGCCTATTTCAACTAACTTCTGGCTATTCAACAACCTGACACAACCTATTACAACCTGACACAACCTAACTATTATAACAACCTGACATATTCAATACAGCACAACAAACAACACTGACACAAACACAACCTGGCCTGTTACAACCTGACAACCTGACTACCAACCTATTACAAACACAACCTGTACAACACAACTATTCTGTTATATTAACTATTATAACACTATTACAACCTATTACCCTATTTACCTAGCTAACCTGGCTTCATACAACACAACCTGGCTGCTAACCTAGCCTGGCCTGCTTCAACACAACACAACCTGGCCACAACACAACCCTAACCCCTAACCCCAACACAACTGCTTCTTTAACCTAACCCCTGTATAGCAACACAACCCCTAACACAACACAGCACAACACAACCTAACTTCCTTCCTTTCTTCTTCTTCCCTAGCCTAACCTGTCCCTTACTAGCCACAACCCACAACACAACCCTGTACAACCCACCAACAGCACAACACAACTTCTTCAGCTTCCCACAAGCACAACAACACCAGCCCTGGCTACAACCTGCTTCTTCAACAACCTGCTTCAACCTGGCCTGGCAGCACAACCTGGCCACAACCTGGCTGTACAACACAACCCCACAACCCTGTTACAACACAGCAACCTATTCAACCTGTACAACCTGTACAACACAACCTAGCACAACCTACAACACAACACAACCTGGCTTTCAACACAACACACAACCTGACACAACCCACAACAACAACCTGTACAACTACAACCTGCTTTCAACACAACACACAACACAACCTGCTTTAACCTGTTTTGTACAACACAACAACCTGGCTGACTATTTACAACACACACAACTGTTACAGCAACCTGTGTATGTGTACAACCTGCACTAACCACAACCTAACTAGCACTAACTAGCAACACAACCCACAACCTATTTCATACAACACAACCTGACACAACACAACCTGGCAACACAACACAACACACAACTTCCTTTCTTCTTCAACACAACCCTAACCCTAGCTTCAACACAACCTAACCCCTGTACAACTTCAACACAGCACAACTTCTTTCAACAGCACAACACAACTGCTTCAGCACAACACAACACCAGCACTGTACAACTAGCACAACCTGGCACAACACCCAACCCTAGCACAACACAGCACAACCTGTAGCACTAGCACCAACCCACAACACAACTGGCAACCACAACTGGCCTGGCACAACACAACACAACAACTGGCCTGGCCACAACTGTTACAGCACAACTTCAGCACAACTGGCATTTCAGCACAACTGGCACAACTAAGCACAACCTGGCAGCACAACACAACCACACAACCTGGCTATTAACACAGCACAAGCACAACTGGCAGTACAACCTGGCTTGAGCACAACCTGGCAACCCACCAGCCCTGGCCTGACACAGCACAGCCACAGCACAACTGAGCCTGGCCTGGCAGCCTGGCACAGCCTGACACAGCACAAGCCTGTACAAGCACAGCCTGGCTGGCCTGTTACGGCCTGGCTGGCAACACCAGCCTGTAGCCTGGTACAACACAAGCCTGACTGGCCTGGCTGGCCTGACACAGCACAACACCAACCTGACATAGCTGTACAACCTCAACACAACACAACCTATTTCTTACAACCTGGCCACAACACAACTGACAAGCACAACCCACAAAACTGTGTACAACCTGTACAACATAATACAACTAGCTACAACACAACTACAACCTGGCCCCACAGCTGTTACAACACAACACAGCCTGACCTGGCCTGACACAAACACAACTGACACAACCTGGCAACTGACACAATGACACCTGTACAGCTGACAACACAAGCTAACACAACCTGACACAACACAACCTGACACAACTATTTCAGCACAACTACAACACAACACAACCTACAACCCACAACACAACTATTCAACTCAACCTGTACAAACACAATACAGCTATTTTCAACACAACTACAACACCAAACTGGCAAGCACAACACAAGCACAACACAACCTGACACAACAACTGACACAACTACAACACAACACAACCACAACTGACACAACCTGTTTGCAACTGGCCTGACAACACAAGCACAACTGGCCTGTTACAACCTGGCACAACATAGCACAACAACAACACAACTGGCACGACTGTACAACACAACAACAGCTGTTACAACACCAGCACAACTCAACAACACAACCCTGTTCCTGGCTGACACCAACCACAACACAACACAACACAACAACACAGCTGTTACCAACACAACCCACAACATACCATTTCAACCTGTTACAACCTGGCCTATTAACCTGACCTGGCAACCTGTACAACACAACCTGACCTGGCCTATTACAACTACAACCTGGCCTGACACAACCTGGCCTAACACAACTGTAACACAGCTTCCGCTGCTTACAACCACAACACAACTTCTTCCTTCTAACTTTCAACTGCTTCAACCTGGCTAACCTAACCTGTACAACACAACACCAACACAACTGTTGCTTACAGCCACAACTGGCTTCAACCTAGCTTCTTTTCAACACATTAGCTAACCTGGCATTTCTTCTTCAACCTGGCTTCTAACCTTTAACACAACTAACCTAGCACAAGCACAACACAACACAACTGGCCTGGCCACAACACAACACCAGCCACAACCTGACACCAGCACAACCCTGGCTTTCAAGCCACTGGCACAACCACAACCCTGGCCACAACCTAGCCCCACAACCTGACTTTCAGCCACAACCTGGCTGGCACAACCTGGCACAGCACAACCTGGCCTGACACAATACAACACAACTGGCACCAGCGCAGCACAACCTGGCACAACAGCACAACTGGCCGCAACCTGGCCTGGGCTGACACAACTGGCACAACTGACACAGCCTGGCACAACCTGGCTGGCTGTTCTGTACAAACCTGACACAGCACAGCCTGACACAACTGTTATGGCCTGACGCTGACAACCTGACAACCTGGCTGACCTGTACAACCTGGCGGCCTGGCCTGGCCTGGCCTGACTGTTTACCTGTTACAACAACACAACTGTTACCTGTCTGTTACAGCCTGACCTAATACAGCTGGCCTATTCTAGCCTATTTTATTATAACCTAACCCAACTGGCTAGCCTGACACAACACAACACCAACACAACACAACCTAGCACAACCTGGCCTGTTTCAACCTGAAACACAAACTATTTTAGCTGGCTGACACAAGCACAGCACAACCTGGCCACATAGCACAACACAACCCTGTACAACCTAACACAACCTAACCTGCTTCAACACAACTAACTACAACACAACTATTTCTTCAACACAACCTAACACAACTGTTACAACCACAACTGGCCCTTCAACACAACCTCAAGCCAACCACAACAACACAACCCCTGGCACAACACAGCTAACACATTTCAACCTAACTACAACACAACCCACCAGCACAACCCCACAGCACAGCTAAACACAACTTCAGCCTGGCTAACTGTTTCAACTAGCACAACACAAGCACAACAAAGCACAACCTAAACACAACACAACACCAACACAACACAACCACAACCCCTGACTATTTCTTCAGCACAACACAAACATAACCTGGCTGTTACCAACCTGGCCTGGCCTGACACAACTGACAAAACACAACTGACTGTACAACATACAACACAACCTGGCCTGACACAGCCTATTTATTATTACAACCTGGCCCTGTATGACCTATTTCAAACTGTACAATACAATACAATACAACCTGTACAATACAACAACCTGTACAACCTGTACAACCTATTAAGCAACCTAACAGCCTAACCTAACCTGGCCACAACAACCTAACACAACATAACTAACACAACACACAACACCAACCTAGCACAACACAACACAACACAACACCAACACCAACACAACACAACACAACCTAACTGACAGCTTCTAGCCCTGGCCTGACCTGGCCACAACACAACACAAACCACAACTGGCACAACCACAACACAACACAACACAGCAACCCCAACACAACTATTTTGACACCTCAACACTGGCCATGTCACAATGAGCACAACACAAGCAACACAACACAACCTGGCACAACTGGCTGGCCTGACACAACACCAACCTAACCTGACACAACACAACAAGCAGCACAACACAGCACCTGCAACACAACACAACACAACACAACACCAACACAACCTGGCCACAACCACCAGCACAACACAACACAACACCAACTGGCTTCAACAACACCAACCTGACTGACACCAGCACAACACCAATACAACCACCAACCACAACACCAACCCTGCTTTCAACCTATTTTATTTGGCCTGGCACAACACAACAACACCAGCACAACCTGTACAACGCAATACCAACTGGCCACAACCAACACCAACCTCAACACAACCTGTTTTCAATACAACCTGTTACATACAACAACCTGTTCAATACAACTATTACAACCTGACACATTATTACAACAACCTATTTAACCTGTTACAACCTGTTACAACACAACAACCTGCTATTAACACAACACAACAACACAACACAACACAACACAACACAACACAAGCATGACACAACTGGCCACCAACTGGCCACAACACAACACAACCTGGCCACAACCTGTACAACACAACCTGGCACAACACAACTGTTTTGACACAACCACAACCTGGCCACAACCTGGCCTGACACAACTGTACAACTGACACAACAACTAGCCACAACTGACACAACACAACAACCTGGCAACCTGGCCTGACCTGGCACAACACAACACAACCTGTACAACCTGGCCTGGCCTGACACAACACAAGCTGACACAACACAACACAACACAACCCTGTTACAACACAACACAACCTGACACAACCTGGCCTGTACAACACAACCTGTTACCAGCCTAGCCTAGCCTGTACAACTAGCCCCTGGCCTGTACAACCTGGCCTGTACAACACCACAACCTGGCTATTTAATAAAGCACAACCTGACAGCATATTTTAGCCTGACACAACACAACACAACCTGCCTATTCTAACACAACCTGTTACAACACAACCTGACACAACCTGACCTATTAACCTATTTATTTTCAGCCTATTCTGTACAACCTGTTCCTGTTATTATAACCTATTCTTACAACCATTATAACCTATTATTATTATTGTTATTATTGTTATTATTATTATTTATTGACCTAAGCCTATTTCAACACAACCTGGCCACAACACAACACAACCTGCTTGGCTAACCTGTACAACACAACACAACCTGCTTCCTAACCCTAGCTTCTTTTCTTCTTCTTCTTTAACCCTTATAACTTCGCTAACACAACATAACCTAGCAACACAACTAACCTAGCCACAACTTCTTCTTCAACCTAACCTAACTTCTTCTTCTTCTTCTTCTTCTTCAACCTAGCTTCTAGCCTAGCATTCTTCTTCCTGCTTTGCTTCTTTGACTGCTTTGGCTAGCTGTTTGCTGGCATCAGCTGGTGGCATTTTGTGCCTTTAACCTAACCTAGCACAACCCCTACAACCTTCTTACAACTTACAACACAAGCACAACTTTGCTTCTTCTTCTTCTTCAACCTAACTTCTTTCAACACAACACATTTCAACACAACACAACTTCTTCAACACAACACAACCCTGTACAAGCATACAACACAACACAGCAACCTAACTCCTAGCACAACCAGCACAACACAACTAGCCTGGCCACACAGCACAACCTGCTTCAACACAACCTGCTTTATTATAACTTCAGCACAACTTCAGCCACAACTAGCCTAGCCCCAACTAGCCTGACACAACCTGCTTACAGCTCAACCCTGGCACAACCTGACCTAACCTAGCCTAGCCTAGCCTGTCTATTTCTAGCTAGCCACAACACAACCCACATACAACACAGCCTAGCACAACACAACTAACTCTTTCAGCCTATTTAGCCACAACCTGGCCTGACACAACACCAGCACAACTGGCCTGGCCTGTACAACCTGGCAGCACAACTGTGCAACACAGCAGCACAGCACCAGCACAACTGCTTCAGCTTCTTCAGCACAACACCAGCAGCACAACTGGCACAGCACAACGCAACTGACACAACACCAACACCAGCACAGCACAACTGGCTGGCACAACCACCAACACAACGCAACCTGGCCTGGCTGACACCAACACAGCACAACACAACACAAGCACAACCTGTACACAACCTGGCCTGGCAGCAGCACAACTGGCTTCAGCACAACACCAACCACAGCACAACACCAACACCAGCACAACTGGCACAACCTACAACACAACACAACACCAACCTGGCACCAGCACAACTGGCACAACCTGGCCTGACACCAACGGCTTTCAACACAACCTGGCCCTGGCAACCTGGCACCAGCACAAGCACAACTGGCCACCAACCTGACACAACACAACAGCACAACCACAACACAACCTAGCACAACACAACACAACCTGGCTTCAGCACAACACAGCACAAGCACAACTGGCAATACAATACAATACAATACCAATACAATACAATACAACCTATTTATTCAACCTGTTACCAACACAACTGACCTGGCTAACCCTGGCTGACAACCTGACACAACCTGGCCTGACTACAACTAACACAACCTGACTGTACAACCTGGCTGTTAGCACAACAACACAACTAACCTGCTTCTTCAACAACTGTTATGCTTCTTCTTCTTCTTCTTGTAACTTCTTCTTCTGTAGCCTGGCCTTTCAACCTAGCCTTCTTCTTCTAACCTAACCTAGCATAACTTCAACCTAACTAACTTCTTCTTCAAACCTAACCTAACCCTAACCTAACGCCTTCTTGTCAACCCCTAACCCTGGCTTCTTCCTTCTTCTTCTTCTTCTTCTAACCACTGGCAGTGGTTTTCCTTTTCTCAGTCAAGTCAGGGACCAGAAACCTGTTTTGCTCTATACTTAACATTTTGTGTTTCACTGCTGCTTTTTTGGGAGCTAGATCAACGTTTCATTGAAAATGTAACCAACTATGCCAGTTGATAGTTTTCTTATACGTAATGTCATATATTTATCTTTGAGAGTTTCTTATGTTTCATAGTCTCACACACGTTGGTTTCCTCTCCCTATTTATATTATAATTCCACATCTGTTCTTACATATTGATGTTTTAATATAATTGTATATGGAAAGCAGTCTGTGACAAACTCCCACTGTAACCTTAATTCATTAATTTTCAGACTGCTATTTCGATTTTATATATCGCGAGTCGCGATCATAGTAGGTGACTTCCGAGCAATGATGTACGTGGGATATCAATGTATTATTATTATTTAATATCTTACGAATTAGGCATACAATTGTCAGTAGGCCCGACAGATAGATCACGCCACCTATAGGAATGTCGTCGTCAGTGTTTACCGTCAAGTTGCCATGGCACTCCGATGGTGCGTAGAGTCCCGCATGTTGCCGTGACCGATTATAATGATTATTTTCAACCTGTAACCTCACGGCTCAGCCACGAGTCAGCTGACTCTGGCGACAGTCGCCGCTCGCGTCGCTTCTTGGCACATAATACGATGTATTCGCCAGGCGGAAATTAATCAACACCTTTAAACGCTGACAAGCCGTTACAGGACGGATGGCACTCATCGCTGTTCTGCTCATTTCTTTATAGGTAAGACTGTGACGCCAGGTGGAGTCACACTGTACGTTTTGAAATGTAATTACCTCTGAACCTACATAGGGAAAAACATTGTTTAGAGGCCTGTATTTGTGATATACGGGACCTTAGTATCTATAACTCAGGCTAAATATGTTCAGTGTGATTTGATAGACTCCTGATATAGTTGTGCTGTCATTATACATGCATGTAAATGCTATTACTATTTTTCGTTTTTGTTTTAATTTCAGGAGAAATTTGACATGGCGCATCACCGTGGACTGAGTCAAGAACGTGTACAGCAGCTGTTAGCTGAGGAGACTATAGATTTAATAGGTGATATTACATTCACTGAAGTATGTGAGCCAGCCACAGCTGACCCTCGTGCCGATGATAGCGCCCCACCACCTCAGTCTCCTTCAGCCCCCCGTGATGGCGCCTCACCACCTCAGTCACCCTCAGCCCGCCACTCCCTACCAGTGGATGTATGTGAGGATGGCCCTGACGTCGTCATTGACGTGGAAGCTTTTACAATGAAGGCACATGTGACCCCACAGAAATACCCCCTACAGTCTGTGGAGCAGAAAATAATCGAATGCAGAGAGAATACAACCCACGCAAGTTTGTCGCCAGATGCAAGCGTAATGACACCAACTGTTGTTGCAGGCCCTTCATCATCCCCTGTTGCTGGTCCCTCAGGCGTCACCACTTTACGTGGCACTGCCAAACGAAAATTACTACCTAAAATGTCAACACCGATTCCTACTAAGCGACCTCGAGTAATGACTGATGATGACTCAGATCCCGATGACATCAGCCCTATAGCAAGCATTGACTCTGATCCAGACTATGAACTAGCAACTGCGCTTGACACTGAAGATGAAACACCATCTGATTCAGACCATGAACCACCACCTGAGTTAGAAACTGAAGAAGATGAAGCACCTTCAGATTCAGACTACGAACCACCACGTGCGTTCGAGACTGAAAATGAAGCACCCTACATCGCCCAAGGCCATTCAACCAGTGTCACTCAGGACCTTACGACCAGTGACAGCTAGGATAGTGGTGGTAATGTCAGCCCTGCTGCAGTGAATATCGCTCAAGTGCCTCCAAACGAACGGCGTGCTCCCGACAAAACTTACTGGTCGAGAACACCACTACGATCAACACCCCTGCAGCCTCCAACTCAGTATACGCCTGGCCCTGCAACACCATCAGCCAGAGCAGCAGCAACCCCACTGGATTTCTTTGATCTTTTCATTGATGAAAATATGTTGAATGAAATCGTTGAATACACCAACATCATGATAGAAAATGAAAGAACAAGGTTTGCTAAAGATGACCAGACCATAAATAAGACATCACTCACTGAAATGAGAGCACTAATTGGTGTTCTTATTCAGGCAGGAGCCAAACAAGACAATCATCGCACTCTTGAGGAAATGTTCAGCAACCAGCATGGAGCACCACTGTACAGAGCTGCTATGAGTGAAAGACGCTTTAACTTTTTGTTACGTTGCATCCGCTTCGATGACACTAGTGACCCTGTGGAGCGAGAAGCAAGGAGAAAAGCAGACAAGTTTACTCTATTTAGAAGTATCTTTGAGAGTTTTGTGGAACAAATGTTCTGTTTTTTTAATAAATGGTTCCAATAGTATGTTCATGGAATAAATATTATGTTCTGTTTTTATAATAATTGGTTGGAGTGCTGTTTTGGAGGGAAAAAAATATTGTTCTATTTATTCAATATACTGTTGCAGTGGTATTTTGAAGAAAAAATAGTATGATTTATTTATTTAATAAATGGTTGCAGTGGTATGTTTAAGGAAAAATTATTATGTTGTATTTATTTATATACTTTTGTACATACTGGAATTGGTTATTTTCATTTGTTCAAAGCACCACAATAAGGATACTGAGTACAATTTGTACATAATTTTCTGGAAAGAACAACCATTCTAGTTATAGAATATATAATTTTCTTTATTTTTTTTCTCTCACATGATTCTCGATTATACACTATATGTCAAAAACACTATTTTTTTCAAAAACAGTAGACTGGAAACCTGAAACATTGAGGAAACTGATTCCAAGCAAATGCTGTGCATGATCTATGTGGAGGTCTGTCAACCACTTCCCTTCAATGGATACTTCCTTGCCGCTTCACTTGATTTCCATGGGCAGGGGCCAGGGAACCTCTCGTTGCAGGGAAGGAGCCAGGCGAGCTTCACAGTGCTGCTGTCCTCAGGCTATTCAGTTCAGCAGGCAACCTTGGGAAGGGTGAATGATGTGTTAGGGTGTTTACATTACTGCATCATGGCTCAGCTCAAAGTTTTGCAGATGCAGTATGAACCCCTTTGTATATTATAAACAGCAGTAATGTCACCACAATCTAAAGTGGACAGTATTGTCAATTTTCTAACACAACAAATGTCTAGCACATACGCTGAGGAATTTTAACAGCATACTTTCTTTCCCGAAAAGTTGGGCGTGAGTAATACCTGGGTATCAAGTAGGGATTATCGTCTTGGACCTTTACCTTTGTCCCGGGATTACGGGAAAAAAATAGCCGTAATCATGGTATCCCTGGAATTCCCGGGATTTTCAATTGTCTAGAATTGCACATTATACCTAGCTTCCCTTTCAGATTTTTTATGTGCTTAACATTAATAGATATGCAGAAATATTACTGTAGATTGACTGTCTGATTAATTCCACTTAATGTTTTATTCCAAAATTTTCAGCATACACTTTGTTCCTCAACAAAGTAAAAGGAGTAAGAATAAGAGATAAAATTTGCTTCGTTTACTACTTTATATTTGTTCTACTTCTGAATTCCAATGCGAATGACAATGTAAATTATAGTTCATTATCGTTGATAAAAAAATAAATTTGTTTCTATTTCAATATTTATATGGATGGCGTCATGAGAGAAATGAAGGGCAAAGTTGGGGAACTTGGAGTAAAAATGTTTGCTGAGGGAAGGAAGTGGGTACTGAACTCAATACTGTTTGCTGATGACATAGTGCTCATTGCAGAAAATGGAAGTGACCTACAAAATTTGGTCAGTGTTTTTGATAGTGTCTGTAAAAGGATAAAGCTGAAAGTAAACGTCAACAAAAGTAAAGTGATGGTTTGTGAGCGAAGTAGAAGTGAGGTTGTCGATTTTGTATCCCCATATAGAATGGGAATTGAATGTGAAAAGGAATGCAAAATAATTTTGAATGGTGAAGAAATGGAGAAGGTCAACGAGTTTAAGTACCTTGGATCAGTTATGTGTAAGCATGGTGGTATGGAGGGAGAGATAAGAGAAAGGGCATTGCAAGAAAGAAGGGTGGTAGGGTCTTTGGGACGAATCACGAATGGCAGAAGTGTGAGCATGGAGGTAAAGAGGGATTTGATAAATACAATAATAGTACCAACCCTCACATATGCAAGTGAAACGTGGGCCTGGAATGAAAGTCAGAGGTCTAGAGTGCAGGCAGTGGAAATGAGTTATTTGAGGAGTGCTTGTGGTGTGAGTAGAATGGATGGAATGAGATACGAAAGTGTGTATGAGCGTTTTGGAATGTGTTACGTGGGAGAAGGGAAGAAGTGTGGAGTGGTGGAACAAATGAAATGACAGACTTTAAAGTGGTTTGGCCACATGGAGCGAATGGAGTAGAGTAAGATGACCAGAAGGGTGTATGTGAGTGAGATAGAGGGAGGGAATGCTAGAGGACGACCTCCAGTGAAATGGAGAGATAGGATGCAAGAGTATGTGAGGGAGAGGGGTGAAAAATCAGTGAGGAACTTTGAGCAGGCAAGGATAGGGTCGGGATAGAGAAAGTTGGAAGCTCTTCTGCCATGGCCATCCTTTTGTGGGAGCTCCCAGGAGCAGGCGTCGATGAAAGATGATGATGGTGTTTCCATTTATACTCAGTGCAATGAAAAGAGAACTTAATGACAGGAAATGTAGTAAAAATAATCAGTAGCTAAAACATTGGGAACTATGACAACACTGTTCAGTTGTGTGGGCAGGCAGACAGACAGACAAACAGACAGTTTACTGTCAACCATCACTGGTCGGCCACTCACGCGAGGAGGGAAAGTGTGCTACTTTTTTTTGTAATTTTGTTAAGTTGTTACGCTCATTTCAATGCCGTATACATACAGCAACGTGGAATATGCAAACATGGTGTTCATTATACGAGCTCTGTTACAGGTAACGGGAGTGCCATGGCTGCTTTATAATACTCAAGAGAATACCTAAACAGTAAATCCTTCCTTCACACACACACATACAAAACATTCCTCACAGGACACCCTGTATATGAATATAAATAGAACCACAAGTCCACAACCATCCTGCAGTCAAATTTGCCCCTATTTTTGTACTTAATTTCATTCCAGGATTTCCTGGGATGGATGTGCAAAAATATCCAAGGATTATTAAACCTTGAAAATTGTCCGGGATTCCGGGAAACAATTCCTAGAATCAAGTATGTCAAAAAGTTTAAACTATATCACCCTCACTGGTTTGCTTGTTTGTTTCCCTTAGTTTCATTCAAGCTCAGAAACTTCGCACAACAAATTTCTGAGTCAGAAAAAAAAATAATATAGTTATGTAAGTGACTCCTTACTGTGAGGTGTCAGGTGATGGCTGCACAGGTCCCTGAATGCTGGAGGGCTGCAGTCTATCTCTGTGGTCCAATAAGTGTCTGAAAGATGGTTCATGAAAAATTCTAATTTATAGATAAAGCCTACCTTCCTCTTCTACTCTGAACCCTCCTGACAAGAGAGTAAGATATGAATGATTTTCAATTATATATTGATGAGCTGGGAAAAAAATACTCACCTATGAGTGATTACTGTAATTACACCTCAGTACAAGCTATATGCAGGTTAGTGAAACACAAAACTATGATAATTACCTGCTATCATTACATGTTCAAGATTTTTCTACACTTGTTACAAAAATGCTTAACATTACATGCAAACACAGCCATAAATTGCAACAAGTTGACAGCTCAAACCATATGCAATGAAAATTACTTATCAAAGTAAAGCATAATAAGCACATGAAGTATGAACATATAGTTAAATATAAGAAAGGAACACCACATCACAACCGCACAACTGGTAATAGCTGTACACACCTGTCACAGTGCAACTGGCTCTGGAGGAATGGCCTCAGGTTGTTGTATGGAGTACGGCTCTTGAGCTTCTTCCCATTGCTCACAGCCTCAAGTGCCACACGGTTTGAGGAGTCGATGTCAAGGACTCTGTTGAGTGTCAGTAGGTTACAGAAACCTAAATGACAAAAATGGAGCACACACAAAATACAATTCCTTTAACATCATTACTCACTTGTTTGGACCAGTACACTTCTGCTACATTTTGCGTCCATTACGAGTATCATTGCGAAGGTTTCTTTTTATAACATTCATCACTACAGAGAAGCTGAAGGTCTTCACTCCTCTTGCTTTCCTGTTCCTGTACTCAGCCTTCTGCTTTTCTTGGGCTGCTTCAACTCTCTGTTCCCGCTGCATAATAAAAGTAAAAGCATAAGCATTGATAGCACTATGATGACCGGATTAATTGTACTGAAATATAAATTTCCTTGTGCAAAAGATGCTTGTAATGTATGGTACAATATGGATGAAAGAATGATCCTATGTAGCAGGACTTGAATTGGAATAAACGTCGAGTGTTTAATCTGGCCATATATCTGTAGTCATTACATTGAAATAGTTTGGAGACCGAATAAAGTCGGGCTAAAGCAGAGAGTCAATCTGGCAATGAATGTACTTTGCTGAAACATAAATTATAGCATCAATGTAAAAGTTATGGTATTTTTCTTCGGTACTACTGCCAGACTTAAGAACATTAGCATCAGGAAATATAACACATGACGTCCTCAGCCAGACCTTGGAGTGCAGTTCTTCACGCCTCTGGTCCTGCTCTTTGAAACACTCCGCAATGTCCTCGGAAGAGGGCAGTTCAACAAGTTCTTCAAAGAACTGTAACAAAAAGAAACTGCAAAAGAAGATTACTTGAGAGGTACTAGACATGTTTTTCAATTCTTGTGAGATATATATATATATATATATATATATATATATATATATATATATACATATATATATATATATATATATATATATATATATATACATACATACATACATATATATATATATATATATATATATATATATATATATATATATATATATATATATATATATATATATATATATATATATATATATATATATATATATATATATATATATATATATATATATATATATATATATATATATATATATATATATATATTCATAAGATTAATTAAATATTACCCACTGCTCAGCTGTCTTATGAGGAGCAATCTGTATGACATAGATTGTTCCATCTGGGAATACTTTTTCCTCAGTCTCTGTGTATTCAGACAGTCGATACTCAGTGAATTCCATCGGCCTCCTCAAAAATTTAATCATGAACAGGAGAATGAGCACATCTCTCCTGTTCGTGAAGTCTGCGAGAGTGGCTGGCCTGCAGGAGGGATCCTTGTAACACCTCAGTGCTGAGGAGGTATATTCGTTCATAAAGTCAGATTCCAAGATTTTGCAGACAGCCTCCAAGGAGACATTTTCCCTCTCCTTCTTCCTCCTGGTTTTGATCATATCCACCCTCTCCGTCTTCTTGTATTTCACTAAGGAAAGAAGAGCGCAAATTGGACAATCAATACAACCCAACAGCAAGAAATAGGTATAGACAAGGCAGATATACAAAACCTGAATACCTACCTGTCATAGTACGGAGTCTCCTTAGGGTCAATCTGTGATCCTCCTCACTAATGCGGAAAACTTCCTTCTCCGCTTCCGCCAAACAATCAACCTCTCTGGATGTGGTGTGTATTATTTTGCGGATATATGTGGAGATGTACATATGTTTTCTGCTTGGAATGTAGCCATGAGGGTCATCACTGTCCATTCGGACGAAGTAGTTGCAGATTACGCTGCCAGTGAGTATGTCCACGGTCTGCTGCTTCATCATGAACTTGAGAACATTCATAACATTTCTGAGGTCTTCCTTGGCGGTTGCCTTTTTAACAAGACTACAGTCTTTCATATATTTTTCAAACTTCTCTATAAATGATTTAAGTCCATCTGAGAGTGTGATTGTCACTTTGCCAGAACTGACCTTGACAATGTCAGAATTTTTGAGTTGTGTTGTCAGAACCAGGGATTCTTTCATTATCTTGTTATATAGGATTGATTATCGTCTGGCCAAATGGACTTTTCAGCCTGGACATCAAGCCGTTTCACATTTTTTATCTCAAACGCAGCACTGGTGCAGTGGGTATTTCATGCTCCCGTCAGGTTTAGTCTTGGTCTTAGAAGGGGCATCCTCCGTGGACACACTCACTTGCACAAGCTGCTCATACTTCTTAAGGATTTCATTCCTGTCTTCCTTTGTGAGATACCCGCGACATTGGCTGAGATGCCGATGTAGATTCTTGCACCTGCCAGGACATCCTGCTATGGGGCACTTTCGCCTGCAGCAAGTCAAAAAACATGTAAGCATGCAGTTATATTAACACTGATCGACTCTTATACATCCTATATAGTCGTTATCGGTAACAGGTTAACATACTTACTGTCTTCTGCCTATTAGGGCCCGTTTCATTGGTCGAGGCCGGTGTTGTCCTCGCTGACGTTTCAATCTTTTTTTCTTGTTCCCTTTTAATGGCCTCCCAGAAATCTCTTGTCATTTTTAAACAAACTGATTCTTCAGCCTTCAGTTGTTCTTTAGCATCTTCATGGACCTTAATATTTTTTTTCTGAATTGATTTTTTTTTTTTTTTTACAACTAAGGGAACAGTTCAAGGGCGTAAAGATATTTAAAAAAAAAGCCCGCTACTTACTGCTTCTGAATAGAGGTCAAAGGAGTGGTCAAAAAGAGAGGTCAATTTCGGGAGGAGAGGTGTCCTGATACCCTCTTCTTGAAAGAGTTCAAGTCGTAGGCAGGAGGAAATACAGCTGAAGGAAGATTGTTATAGTAGGATATCAATGTATTATTATTATTATTATTTAATATCACCACGAATTAGGCATACAATTGTCAATGGAAAAAACCCACGACAGATAGATCACGCCACCTTATAGGAATGTCGTCCGTCAGTGTTTACCGTCTCAGTTTTGTATACTTCGCATTTCGATGGTGCGCAGAGGTCACCTTGACGTACGTGACCAATTGTAACAATTATTTTCCAACCTGTAACTCGTAACTCCTTCACGAGAGTCCGACTGACACACAACGACAGTCACTCTCGCTCCAACGCTCCTGTATATAGGCTACGAATATATTCACCTTAAGGAAGCTGAAGTCTTAATCAACGCCCTTTAAACGCCCCCCGACAAGCCCGTTACAGATTGTTCCAGAGTTTTCCAGCGTGAGGGATGAAAGAGGGTAGATGCTGGTCGACTCTTGCATAAGGGGTTTGGACAGTATAGGGATGAGCATGAGTAGAAAGTCGTGTGCAGCGGGGCCGCGGGAGGGGGAGAGGCAGTCAGCATGGAAATATCGATAGAAGATAGAAAGAGAGACAACATGGCGGCGGAATTTAAGAGGTAGAAGACTGTCAGTATGAGGAGGAGAGCTGATGAGACAAAGAGCCTTTGACTCCACTTTGTCAAGGAGAGCTGTGTGAGTGGAGCCCCCCCACACATGAGATGCATACTCCATACGAGGGCTGACAAGGCCCCTGTAAAGGGATAGCAACTGTGCGGGGGAGAAGAACTGGCGGAGACGATACAGAACGCCCAGCCTCGAGGAAGCTGATTTAGTAAGAGATGAGCTTTGCAGTTTCCAGTTAAGATTTTGAATTAAGGATAGACCGAGGATGTTTAGTGTTGAAGAAGATGATAGCTGAGTGTTGTCAATGAATAGGGGCTAGTTGTTTGGAAGATTGTGTCGAGTGGATAGGTGGAGAAACTGTGTTTTTGAGAAGTTGAAGGACACCAGGTTCCTCTTGCCCCAATCTGAAATAATAGTAAGGTCTGAGGCTAAGCGTTCTGTTGCCTCCAGCCTTGAATCGTTAAATTCCTGTATGGTGGGTCTTCTATTAAAAGAAGTTGAGTAATGCAGAGCGGAGTCATCGGCGTAAGAATGGATAAAACAGTTCGTTTTGGAAAGAGGATCCTCAATGAACAACAGAAAGAGAGTGGGAGATAGGACAAAACCCTGTGGGACACCACTGTTAATAGGTTTAGGGGAAGAACAGTGACCACAGCAGAAATAGAACGGTCAGAAAGGAAACTGGAGATAAAGGTATAGAGAGAAGGATAGAAACCGAAGGAGGGTAGTTTGGGAAGCAAAGACTTGTGCCAGACCCTATCAATAGCTTTTGATAATGTCCAGCGCAATAGCAAAGGTTTCACCGAAACGGCTAAGAGAGGATGACCAAGAGTCAGTTAGGAAGGCAAGGAGATCACCAGTAGAACGCCCCTTGCGGAACCCATACTGGCGATCAAATAGCAGGTCAGAAGTGGAAAGGTGCTTTTGAATTTTCCGGTTAAGGATTAATTCAAATGTTTTAGATAGACAAGAAAGTAAAGCTATAGGACGGTAGTTTAAGGGATTGGAACGGTCACCCTTCTTAAGCACAGGCTGTATGAAGGCATACTTCCAGCAGGAAGGAAAGGTAGTTTTTTTTTTTTTTACAACAATGGAGGCAGCTCAAGGACACACAAAAAAAGAAAACAATAATAAAAAAAAAACCGCTACTCGCTGCTCCTAAAAAAGAAACAAAAGAGGTGGCCGAAAGCAAGATCAAATACGGGAGGAGATATGTCCTGATACCCTCCTCTTGAAAGAGTTCAAGTCGTAGGCAGGAGGAAATACAGATGAAGGAAGATTGTTCCAGAGTTTACCAACGTGAGGGATGAATGAGTGAAGATGCTGGTTAACTCTTACATAAGGGGTTTGGACAGTATAGGGATGAGCATGAGTAGCAAGTCGAGTGCAGCGAGGCCGCGGGAGGGGGGGAAGCATGCAGTTAGCAAGTTCAGAAGAGCAGTCAGCGTGGAAATATTGATAGAAGATAGAAAGAGAGGCAACATTGCGGCTGAATTTAAGAGGTAGAAGACTATTAGTATGAGGAGGAGAGCTGATGAGACGACGAGCCTTTGCCTCCACTCTGTCCAGAAGAGCTGTGTGAGTGGAGCCCCCCCACACATGAGATGCATACCCTATACGGGAAAGCCGGAATAGGAAAACTTCGTGTATGGTGTCGTCACTCTTCACCCAACCGGGGTGACTGGTTGCCAGACGCATATCGCCGCGTAAAGCGGATTTAAATGGCTGGACATTTAAATGCCTTCGCTGCGGACACGCCCTCTTATCCACTAAGCTTTGTTTTCCTTGTATTTCTTTCGTTTTTCCTGCTTTTTTCGGAATTTTTCTGATTGATAGCGGTGTACGATACTTTGGGTCTGCCTGGTGAGGAGTGGGAGCAGTTGGCGTGCCGCATGACCTTGGGCTCAGTGCGTGAAATAAGACGGGAGTGGATGTACGTACTCTCTTCACGTCATTCTCTATCTTCCATGGTGATGACTTTTGTGCGTTTGTTTTGTCGTACCGACTATAGTAAGTGGCAATGCCACGTACGAGTGCAAAAAGAAAGTCGAAAAGTGAAGCAGCGCGCCAGAGTATATTGAAAAGGTGGAAGAAATGTGACGATACGCATCAGCCACCCTCCCAGGTGGGTGTCAAAGAGTTCACAGCATATACGCCACGGAAAGCAGTAAAGAAGTAAAAAAAGAAAAGCAAGACAACACCTGGCCCTGATTACCAGCCTGGTAATTTCTAAACAAACTGTCCTGGCAACAATGAGGTGGGGTAGGCTCCACTGAGACCCAGTGAATATGTTATTTTCATTTTAGATATATATAATATATCAAAAATGTTATATAACCTAATATGATTATAACACGGGACCAGGAGCCTTGGTTTCTTTAGAGGTCTACCAGGCAAGGGAGAACTCACCTTCCGTAGGGGCTATACAAGTGACATAAACGTGATGTAAACATGGCCTGAACTACCTAAACAACCACTACCAACCTTCCAGGAATGGCCGAAGAGTTATATATAATTAAATATTTGGATTTGGTGCATGTTGGAGTGATTGTTATGGGGTATTGAAGATGTTCACACAAAAATGCGTTTTTCTCAAAACTTGTTTTTGGCACACATAATGTTTAATAACTCTGTCAGTAATTGACCAATTTTAGAAATTCAAGTATCAAAATGATCACCACCCTCGTGTTTAGTAAACGTACTATTATCACGCATTAATTTCCTCAAATAAATTTATGACAAATTTATAAAACTCGAATTTTTGACGAAATAAAAAGGTAACATTTTACGGTGTAATAAATTTGTTGTAACTTCAGTTAGGTGTACGAAAATAGTACCATAGGTACTTTATTGTGTATATTATCTGTGATCAAAAGGAAATTGCCATACTATTCAGCTTAGCTTTCTTTACCATATTACTGGTATAGAAGTACTGCATATTAATACACATTGTGTAAAAATATTATTCACCTAGGTGAGAAAATAAAGGTAGGAGGACCCAAAAACCGATATCAGTGCCAAACGGCCGAATTTCACCCTTAATGGTTCGCTTTGCCTCTTGAGCGCTGGCCGAGGCAGTCATTGACGGATAAACGGCGGGAGTAACGGACTCAGGCCTTGCGAGCGCTGGCCGAGGCCAGCGGGTAATCGGCGGAGGTAGGTCGCTCGCCCTTAATGGTTCGCTTTGCCTCTTGAGCGCTGGCCGAGGCAGTCACTGACGGGTAAACGGCGAGAGTAACGGACTCATGCCTTGCGAGCGCTGGCCGAGGCTCGCCCTTAATGGATCGCTTTGCCTCCTGAGCGCTGGCCGAGGCAGTCACCGACTGCTCGAGTGACGGGTAAACGGCTGGAGTAACGAACAAGTCAAGGAGACACTGGCCCTTCATACGACATACAATTTGGTGTGTGGCGGGTAAACTTTGCGTCTTGAGCGCTGGACGAGGCCCTCAGTCATGAATCGTGTAACGGGTAAACGAGGTGGGGGGATTAACGCGCCAGTACCTAATGGCTGGTTTTGCCTCGTGAGCGCTGAACGAGGCAAGCGGGTAATCAGAGGGGGTAGCTCACTCGCACTTAATAATGGTTCGTTTTGCCTAGTGAGTGCTGGACGAGGCAAGCGGTTAATCGGCGGTGGTAGGTAGCTCTCCCTTAATAATGGATCGCTTTGCCTCTTAAGCGCTGGCCGAGGCAGTAACTGACGGCTAAACGGTGGGAGTTACGGACTCAGGCCTCGCGAGCGCTGGTCGAGGCCAGCGGGTAATCGGTGGGGGTAGGTTGCTCGCCCTTAATGGTTCGCTTTGCCTCTTGAGCGCTGACCGAGGCAGTAACTGACGGGTAAACGGCGGGAGTAACGGACTCAGGTCTCGCGAGCGCTGGCTGAGGCCAGCGGGTAATCGGCGGGGGTAGGTCGCTCGCCCTTAATGGTTCGCTTTGCCTCTTGAGCGCTTGGCGAGACAGTCACTGACGGGTGAACGGCGGGAGTAACATACTCAGGCCTCGCGAGCGCTGGCCGAGGCCAGCGGGTAATCGGCCGTGGTAGGTCGCTCACCCTTAATGGTTCGCTTTGCCTCTTGAGCGCTGGCCGAGGCAGTAACTTACGGGTAAACGGCGGGAGTAACGGACTCGGGCCTCGCGAGCGCTGGCCGAGGCCAGCGGGTAATCGGCGGGGGTATGTCGCTCGCCCTTAATGGTTCGCTTTGCCTCTTGAGCGCTGGCCGAGGCAGTCACTGACGGGTAAACGGCGGGAGTAACGGAATCAGGCCTCGCGAGCGCTGGCCGAGGCCAGCGGGTAATCGGCGGGGGTAGGTCGCTCGCCCTTAATGGTTCGATTTGCCTCTTGAGCGCTGGCGAGGCAGTCACTGACGGGTAAACGGCGGGAGTAACGGACTCAGGCCTCGCGAGTGCTGGCCGAGGCCAACGGGTAATCGGCGGGGGTAGGTCGCTTGCCCTTAATGGTTCGCTTTTCCTCCTGAGCGCTGGCCGAGGGAATCACCGACTGCTCGAGTGACGGGTAAACGGCTGGAGTAACGGACAAGTCAAGGAGACACTGGCCCTTCATACGACATTTAATTTGGTGTGCGGCGGGTAAACTTTCCGTCCTGAGCGCTGGACGAGGCCCTCACTCATGAATCGTATGGCGCGTAAACGGGGTGGGGGGTAACGTGCCAGCACTTGATGGCTCGTTTTGTCCTCGTGAGCGCTGGACGAGGCAAGCGGGTAATCAGCGGGGGTAGCTTGCTCGCACTTAATAATGGTTCGTTTTGCCTCGTGAGTGCTGGACGAGGCAAGCGGGTAATCGGCGGAGGTAGGTCGCTCTCCCTTAATAATGGTTCGCTTTGCCTCTTGAGCGCTGGCCGAGGCAGTAACTGACGGCTAAACGGCGGGAGTAACGGACTCAGGCCTCGCGAGCGCTGGCCGAGGCCAGCGGGTAATCGGCTGGGGTAGGTCGCTCGCCCTTAATGGTTCGCTTTGCCTCTTGAGCGCTTGGCGAGGCAGTCACTGACGGGTGAACGGCGGGAGTAACATACTCAGGCCTCGCGAGCGCTGGCCGAGGCCAGCGGGTAATCGGCCGTGGTAGGTCGCTCACCCTTAATGGTTCGCTTTGCCTCTTGAGCGCTGGCCGAGGCAGTAACTTACGGGTAAACGGCGGGAGTAACGGACTCGGGCCTCGCGAGCGCTGGCCGAGGCCAGCGGGTAATCGGCGGGGGTATGTCGCTCGCCCTTAATGGTTCGCTTTGCCTCTTGAGCGCTGGCCGAGGCAGTCACTGACGGGTAAACGGCGGGAGTAACGGAATCAGGCATCGCGAGCGCTGGCCGAGGCCAGCGGGTAATCGGCGGGGGTAGGTCGCTCGCCCTTAATGGTTCGATTTGCCTCTTGAGCGCTGGCGAGGCAGTCACTGACGGGTAAACGGCGGGAGTAACGGACTCAGGCCTCGCGAGTGCTGGCCGAGGCCAACGGGTAATCGGCGGGGGTAGGTCGCTCGCCCTTAATGGTTCGCTTTTCCTCCTGAGCGCTGGCCGAGGGAATCACCGACTGCTCGAGTGACTGGTAAACGGCTGGAGTAACGGACAAGTCAAGGAGACACTGGCCCATCATACGACATTTAATTTGGTGTGCGGTGGGTAAACTTTCCGTCATGAGCGCTGGACGAGGCCCTCAGTCATGAATCGTATGGCGGGTAAACGGGGGGGAGGGGGTAAAGCGCCAGCACCTGATGGCTCGTTTTGCCTCGTGAGCGCTGGACGAGGCAAGCGGGTAATCAGCGGGGGTAGCTCGCTCGCACTTAATAATGGTTCGTTTTGCCTCGTGAGTGCTGGACGAGGCAAGTGGGTAATTGGCGGAGGTAGGTCGCTCTCCCTTAATAATGGTTCGCTTTGCCTCTTGAGCGCTGGCCGAGGCAGTAACTGACGGCTAAACGGCGGGAGTAACGGACTCAGGCCTCGCGAGCGCTGGCCGAGGCCAGCGGGTAATCGGCCGTGGTAGGTCGCTCACCCTTAATGGTTCGCTTTGCCTCCTGAGCGCTGGCCGAGGCAGTCACCGACTGCTCGAGTCACGGGTAAACGGCTGGAGTAACGGACAGGTCAAGGAGACACTGACCCTTCATACGACATACAATTTGGTGTGTGGCGGGTAAACTTTGCGTCTTGAGCGCTGGACGAAGCCCTCAGTCATGAATCGTGGCGGGTAAACGGGGGTAACGCGCCAGCACCTGATGCCCGTGCTTTAGGTATTTGCGACAGCTCAACCGCTCAAGTCTGCACCATCGTGTTAATCACGTAGGCTTTTTCGCAGACCCAGCACTGCCGCAAGAAACTTTTTACGGGTCCAGTTTACAACTGGAGTAACTATGACTCTAAAGCGGTAGCCTATGAGTATCATGACGGTCGAACCCAAAAGGCCTGGGGTAGACCAGAAACATAATTACCCTTGGTGAGTGGCCTCCAGGTGGTCCGCTGGATACGCAGGGTTGGGGTTTACCCGCCACCCCTCTAATCCCTGCGTAACTGAACGCTCACCTCACAGCGACAGTCTTCTTACCCTTCTTAATTTCGCCTATCCACAGCCAGGATGGCGGAAGCTGTCGCCGGTCGGGGCCAAGACCGCTCCCCTACCTGTCCCGAGTGTGGCCTGACCTACGCCTCCTTCCCAGGGCGTAGGCTTCACCAACGTAGAGCCCACCCAGAGACATTCCATGCGGCGCTTTTGCAGGAGACAGTGACCCGGCCGAGGGCCAGGTGGGACCCGGAAGAGGACAGCCTTAAGGCCACCTCTGAAAGGGACCACCCTGAGCTCTCGGTCGCGGAGCTATGCGAGTCAATCTGAGCACAGGTTCTCCCCCACCGTACTCTTGATTCGGTTACCTCGCATCGTAAAAACCGGCAGTACCAGGACTGTCTGCGATCACTGTACCAGGACTGTCTGCGATCACTGCGCAGGAGTCCGCGGCGGCCTCGTAGACCTAGGGCCGCCGTTGGTGGGTCTCCCGTAAGGGCACGGAGAGGGGGTGCAGGAGCTGATGAGCGACCCGGGGCTGAACTGGATGCGCAGCCAGCAGAAGCCCCGGCAGCTTTAGAACGTGCGCTCAGCCGCAGTGGAGAGGCGGAAGAGGCCGCACCGACGGAGGATGACGGGGAGCTTGCCAGTGCCCTGAAAGAATCCGTTGAGGCGGCCTCAGAAAGCCTCTCCATTCCCAAACCAAGACATCTGGCAGACATCCAGGCACAATTCGAAGCCTGGATTCCTGCTCGCCCCCCACGTGTTGCCCCACCAAGATCGGGGCATCACGCAAACCTCACTCCATCGAGGATGAGGAGGATAAAGTATGCAGCCTTTCAAACCCAGTATCGGAGGGACAGAGGCCGGGTGCTGAAGAAAGTATTGAGTGGTGATGATCTTCTCAGCACCCCGGAGGTTCTTTAACCTTCTGGAAGGGGCTGTTTAGTCGGCCAAGTCCAGAGGACCGCCGGACCCCGGATCCCGTTAGACGGGTCAGCCCATCAGTGATGGGCGCCGTCGCGGAGGAGGAGGTCGAAGCGGCACTGAAGGCCACCGGGCACTGAACGGCACCGGGCCCCGACGGTCGTCTCACTAGCGACCTGGCGGGGCTCTGGCTAGCCAAGCTTACCTGGGTGGTCAACGGGTGCCTCTGGCTGGGGGCTCTGCCCCCCGACTGGGTAAAGGCAGAACCATTCTGCTGCCCAAAGTGCCATCTCCATCGGCACCGGGGGATCTCCGGCCCATCACAATTACTCCCCTGATTACAAGGCTCATAAACCAGATCCTAGCGAGACGGCTGGACCGGGATACGCCTCTGCCTGCGCAGCAGAAGGGCTTTAAGAGGAGGAGGGCTGCGCCACAAACATCGCTGTCTTACGATCGATGATTAAGTCGGCGCAGCAGGCCCCCTCTAACCTGTATGTTGCGTGGGTAGATTTTAAAAAGGCGTTTGACTCAGTGGGTCACCCATCCCTGCTGGCAGCGTGCACTAGGTGGGGTTTTCCATCTAAACTCACTGAGTACGTCTGCCAGATGTACGGAAACGCTGCCACCAAAATTGACGCAGGCGACCCCACTAACATCACCAGGGGCGTCCTGCAGGGGGACCCCTCTCCCCCTACTTGTTTAATATCTGCCTGGACTGGGCCCTGGCTGCACTCCCCAACAGCATCGGGGTACAGGCAGGTACCAATAAGATCGGGTACCTCGCCTTTGCCGATGACGTGGCGCTAATGTCCTCGACCCGCTCGGGCCTGCAAGCTTCATTAAATAACCTTGCGGAAGCCGCAGCGCTTCAGGGCCTTGAAGTGGGTTTGGGCAAGTGCGCCACGCTAGGCATTGCAGCCAACAAGAAAAAGAAGACATGGGCCCAAGATACAACCCCTTTTATCATTTTGGGGAGGCCTATCCAAGCATTGGCACCCGGGGAATTTTATAAGTACCTGGGTGTCCAGATGGGCGCCGGCGGAGGGGCAACGGCGTACCAGGCACACGAAGATCTTGTGCGGAAGCTTGGTAGGCTATTGAGAGCACCGGGAAAGCCCCAGCAGAAGTTCTGGGGCTTAGTGAACATCATAGTACCTCAGCTGCTCTACCCGCTGGTAAACATGGCGGCTACGGCCGGCCAGCTAGGCCGAATCGACCGGGTCATCAGGCGGTTTACCCGGTCCTGCCTCCACCTGCAGATGGATACGCCCCTTAGGTATTTCCATGCGGCAGTAGTGGATGGGGGACTGGGCATACCTAGCCTAACCACACGGGTCCCTCGACTGAAGGAGGATCTCCTCCAACGTCTGAGGGTTTCCGAGGACCCGGTGGTGAAGCACGCCGTGGGAGCCGGCGGGGGGACAACTCCTCCGAGCAGTCCACCACGCTCGAGGAAGACAGCTGAGAGTAGCCGGTGGTCCAGGCAGCTCTATGAGCAGCTGATTTCGGCCTTGCGTTAGCCTGACCGGGCGTCCGCGTCCGCCGCGATCCGCTCCGAGGACATTATCAGGTGGGGAGTTTGACTGGGGCGGTACATCTGCCAAACGATAACGCAGGTGTCCTAAGGCCAGTTCAGCGTGGACAGAAACCTCGCGTAGAGCAACAGGGCAAATGCTGGCTTGATCCTGATTTTTCAGTACGAATACGGACTGCGAAAGCAGGGCCTATCGATCCTTTTGACTTTATGAGTTTTAAGCAAGAGGTGTCAGAAAAGTTACCACAGGGATAACTGGCTTGTGGCGGCCAAGCGTTCATAGCGACGTCGCTTTTTGATCCTTCGATGTCGGCTCTTCCTATCATTGTGAAGCAGAATTCACCAAGCGTTGGATTGTTCACCCATAAAAAGGGAACGTGAGTTGGGTTTAGACCGTCGCGGGACTAGTTAGATTTTACCCGGGTAAAATATTCCACTTTTTTGGTGAAAATTTTGCTCAGTCGGGTTACCTCCGCCGGACACCCATAGACGGATAGGCCGGCCGGAGACAAGGCGATTGGTCGTAGTTTCACCCCTCTAGCTTCACTGGCCAAAAAGTTATTCGAGGTAACGCTAAGGAACATGAGCCCACTTTCGGACAGGTTAGTTTTACCCGCATACCTACAACTCGAAAACTAGACAAGCTACGCCCCTGAGATTCGGAGGGCAGCTCGCTGACGTCGACACGAGTCGACTGTAAGCGGCGTTTAATTTTACCCCAAAAGAGCACTTGTGGCAAAAGGTCCAAGAAGACCCTCCTCACTCGACTTGATCAATTTTTCAACTTTTCTCGAAACACACTGACCTCAATAAAAGTAACATCTCTTAACCTTTCCATCTGGATTTCAGATATGTGTGCAGCCTTGACGTAACGAATCAAATTATGGAAGGACAACCGTCTACCTTCATTTTAAATTTTTTTTTGGCCCTTCTATCGACTTTTGCTCAGTTCGAGATAGGGAGCAGTAGGGTGCTCAGCCGTGCTCACCAAGAAGGAATGCTCGCTCAAGCCCCAGACAATAGCATACGGTGGAGTTTGACGTTCTAAACTCAATTCCGACTCTCAAGCCCCCAACTGATATTTCACGGCAAAAGCGGATGCTCAGTTTTGATAGGGAACATGAGCATGGCACAGTCCCATTTTTCTATGAAATTACTTAGGAGGATGGTACATCTTACCTGTCCCACCTTCGGACTGAGTCTAAAGTTGCACCCAGACCAATCACTGCTAGAAGGTTCCCGAACAGCGTGTCGTAATCTCCTCGTTGAGAGCAATCAGATGGTGCACTGAAAACATACTGAGCACGACCTAATTTAGAAGTTAGGAGGGTTTGAAGGTGGTGAGGGATGTAGTCCCAAAAAGTGGCACATTTACCCACCTCAAAAAACAAAAATATGCATGATTGAGGCAAGATAGCATACCAGCATGATCGGAAGGTACTTAATAACATATTTTGCGCTTAACAACCTCCTAATTCCGCCTCTTGGTAGGGATAAGAGTTGAATTTCACAATATGCTTCTTAGGAAGCATTTGAAGCGTCATTATAGCAGCACACCATCCCCAAATGAGAAAGAATTAGCAGGGCAGGAGGCGCAGAAAAAGCACCTACACCCACCCTAACACACATGGGGGTAAAAAACTATGAAGGCAAGGAATGGGGGAAAACGTTCATCCTTGATGCACACACCCTTACACACACTACTGTAGAGAACCATGAATGTAAGGAGCGTCGGAACTCATCCGGAAAAGTATTTACACTACCTACACACACCCTAACACACATGGGGGTAAAAACTATGAATGCAAAAATAATGGAAACAGTCATCCAGAAGAGTACCCTTCATGCACACACCCTTACACTTACGTCTGGAGAGAACAATGGGTGTAAGGAGTGCGGGAATTCCACCAAAGAGTAGTTACCCTTACACCCTGACACACATTAGGGTAAAAAACTATGAAAGAAATGCGGGAAGCAATCCACCCAGAAGAATAGCCTTGATGCACAACACAGGGAGTAAAGAACTATGAATGTAAGGAATGTGGGATTCATCCAAAAGGGTGACTCTGGAAGTAGAATGTGGGAAAAAATCCGCCCAGAAGCATATCCTTGATGCACAGACTGGAGCAAAGAACTATGAATGGAAGGGTGTGGGATTCATCCGGAAGGTGACTCACCTTGGTAGTAAGTAAAATGTGGGAAACAATACACCCAGAAGCGTATCCTTACGCCCACTGCACGGGAAGGCTGCCTAGCCAAATGCCTCTCTTAGTAGGCATTTGACCCGATCACTCTTGAAGGTTTTTCTGGATATCTCATGACTCCGTTTGTGTAATTTCAATTCACTAGCATCGACAAACATTGCAGTCAAAGCACATTAACTATACACTTTCGTAGCGTAGGAATGTCTAAAATTGAAGATATTCCTAGGGACATCTCATGACTGCGTGCTCGTATTCTCAATTAATTAGGACCGTACACATTACAGTTGAACCACATTAAATGTACACTTGCGTAGTGTAGGTATGTTGCTCACGTTCAGTCCGGGAGAAAGGAATATTTGGGTGCTCAACTCAGTCCGTGCTCCCTATCTCGCTCATTCAAGTCCTAGAAAGTCCAATTTCCGTGGTGGGACTGGAATGAGCGAGATAGCACGAATTGAGCTGAGCACCCAAAATGCCCTTTTCTCCCGGACTGAACGTGAGCAACAGAGACATGCAAAGTGTATAGTTAATGGGTTGAAGTAATGTGTTGCTAATTAAAAATACGAGACGTAGAGATGTCTAGAATTCTTCAATTTAAACATACTACGCAAATCTAATATGCTTTTGGTGTTAATTAAAATACGCTACTGGTCATGAGATATCCCTACGAATAGCTTAGAAAGAAAGGAGCATTTTGGGGTGCTCACCTCCATCTGTGCTCCTATCTCGCTCATTCCAGTCCCACCACGAAGATCGGACTTTCTAGGTCTGGAATGAGCAAGATAGGAGGACGGACTGAGTAAACACCCAAAATGCTCCTTTTCTCCCGAACCTATTCCAAGGGATATCTTATAACTGCGGTAGCGTATTTTAATTTGCACCGAAAACACATTAATTGTAGACTTGCGTAGCGTAGGTATGTCTATAATAGATGAAGGAATTCCTTGGGACATCTCATGAGTGGGGTAGCGTATTTTAAATTAATTAGAGCCCACAGGCATTAGAGCTGAACCACATTAACCATACACTTGCGTAGCTTAGGAATGTCTAAAATTTAAGATATTCCTAGGGACATCTCATGACTACGTGCTCGTATTTTCAATTAATTAACACCGTACACATTACAGTTGAACCACATTAAATATACACTTGCGTAGTGTAGGTATGCTCCTCACGTTCAGTCCGGGAGAAAAGGAGCATTCTGGGGTGCTCAACTCAGTCCGTGCTCCCTATCTGATGGAATTTACAGAATTCAGGCTGTCGGAGTACATCGGCATGGAGAGGGATGGGGATGGCTATGTCATTCGCATAGCTCGGCACAAAACCGCTGCGCTAGGTGAGAATCTACTATAATGATGTTGATGTTAAATGAGAGACAAATCCATTTTTATATATGTGTAACCCTTTGATCTTTTCTTTCAGGACCCTCGCTCGTATTTCTCGAGGAGAGAAGAAGGCCCTTGACGCATATGTAAAGTATTTTCGGCCACTGGCTGTCTCCTGCCGGGAGCCGGAATGCTTGGTCTTCCCGACGAGGCAGCCCTACCCAAGAAAGCAGTGCTGCAACAAAATAAGCGTTTCCAATCTAGGAAAGACTGTGAAGCGCATTGCTGTAAAGTGTGGACTGGGAGGGAAGGTCACCTCGATAATTATCCGCCGTTCACACATTTCGGCCGTGTTTGAGGAGGTTGAGGACGAAAAAACGCGGCTCAAGGTGGCAAACCTGGCTGGCCACTCTCTGCAGACCGCATTGAGATATTACGATTTTAGTGATAAGATCAAACCAGGCAGGAGCGTGGTTGAGATGCTCAAAAAGATGAGGACCGAGAGACAAGCGGCTCTTCAACATGAAGCTCTTCAGCCTGAGGAGAGAGGCAGCGACATAGATGATATGCTGGCTCCAGAAGCCATCCAGCAGGAGGAGTCTACTGGACATGAAATTGAAATTCAACCTCATCCTGAGGCTGAATTGGAGTGAGTATAAGCCGAACTGGTTTCATGATATGAGTTATCAAAACCTGAAATTGTTTATAAGTTCATTCTCCATTTCAGGAGCGTCATCTCTGGGTCCTGCGCCACCGGCTTTCCGGAAGACGTCAGTGTGTTGCCCTCTCTGCCGGAAACCATTGCTTCAACGTCCTCTAAAGCCTTCACTGGTGCGTCGTCGCTGCCGAGCACAGTAGTCGTGAAACTAACCAGCAGGCTCGAGACATTGTCATCGACTGAGAAGGAGCGGGTCGCTGAGCAGGAGGTATCTGCTGGACATGAAACTGAACCTCAACCTCATCCTGAGGCTGAATTGGAGTGAGTATAAGCCGAACTGGTTTCATGATATGAGGTATTAAAACTTGAAATTGTTTCTAACTAAGTTCACTCTCCATTTCAGGAGCGTCATCTGTGGGTCATCCGCCACCGGGTTTCCGGAAGACGTCAGTGTGTTGACGTCTCTGCCGGGAACCATTGCTTCAACGTCCTCCAAAGCCTTCAGTGTTGTGTCGTCGGTGCCGAGTACAGCAGCCGCAAAACTCGCCAGCAGGCTTGAGACAGTGGCAACGCCTAAGAAGAAGCGGAACACTGCACAGACCTACCGGGACATACAACAGGCTATCAAAACCTGTGACAGGAGGAAAGGAAAGGGTCTACACATCGTAATCTGGAATCTGGAAGGAAGTAAGGCAGTACATGTTGGAAAGAGATCCCATATACGAAAGCTGGACTACTGCCAATATCAAGGATAAATTCAAGTATCTTGACCGTCAGAAAAAAGCTTTCACCCAAAAAATTTATCCAAAGAAAAAGTAATAAATAGGCTTCTTTGGAATAAATACATATCTTTCCAAGGAAATAGGTTTTATTTTCCTCAGCATGCATCTCAATCATCAGGTAGGTTAGGTTAGGTTAGGTAGTGTTACTAATCCATTTTTTACCCACAGCCCTGGCACGGCTCTGGGGCTTTCCCCACCAGAGCATGGGACTGGTAACCTTGTCGTAGTGTGCCAGCTTAGCTACTATGTGTGCTGCTCGGGATATGGAAAGATATCCTGTAACCTTCGGGGAGCTATAGCCACATGGATGCTACTAATACCAGTCCCACCAAAAAAAAGGCTGGAAGTTTCGTCACGTACCCCGATGGCGAAACCCTCCAAGTCGAGCCTTAGCTTAGCTATAGCCACATGGATGCTACTAATACCAGTCCCACCAAAAAAAAAATTCGGATCACTATACAGGCTGGAGGTTTCATCACGTACTCTGATGGCAAAACTATCCAAGTCGAGCACTTTGTAAGTCGTGAAGAACAGATTTCATGTGTGTCAAAACAGAACAAGTCGTCAAAAGCAGAAGCGTGACTAGCGCTAAGACTATGTAGAGTGAGTTGACATTGCCTGTGCCTGGAGCCTTGATTTAACGACAGGTGATCCAGCGCCATTTGGTAAGCCGTATGCTTGTTATTACGACAAGCTAGATATGCTCCTTGCAAGACTTGCAAGTGGGCGGGCACCATCAAACATTACAAGCGAAGCACATTATATAGGGACGCGTCACCCACTCATACGCATCTATATAGTTAATGTTCTTTAGCTGTTATGTTGTCGGTGCTAATTAAAATTCGCTACCGCAATCATGAGATATCCCTAGGAATAGCTTCGGGAGAAAAGGAGCATTTTGGGGCGCTCAACTCAGTCCGTGCTCCCTATCTCGCTCATTCCAGTCCTAGAAAGTCCGATTTTCTTGGTGGGACTGGAATGAGCGAGATAGGGAGCACGGATGGAGCTGAGCACCCAAAAATGCTCCTTTTCTCCCGAAGTTGTTCGTAGGAATATCTCATGGCTGCGGTAGCGTATTTTAATTAGCTCTGAAAGCATATTAATGGCAGACTTGCGTAGCGTAGATATGTCTAAAATTGAAGGAATTACTAGGGACATCTCATGACTGAGAGTTCGTACTTTCAGTCAATCAGCACTGTACACATTACAGTTGAACCACATTAACTATACGCTTGCGTATTGTAGGTATGTTGCTCACGTTCAGTCTGGGAGAAAAGGAGCATTTTGGGGTGCTCAGCTCAATTCGTGCTCCCTATCTCGCTCATTCCAGTCCCACCAAGAAAATCGGACTTTGTAAGACTGGAATGAGCGAGATAGGGAGCACGGACTGAGTTGAGCACCTCAAAATGCTCCTTTTCTCCCGGACTGATCGTGGGCAACATACCTACACTACGCAAGTGTATAGTTAATGTGACTCAACTATAATGTGTACGGTGCTAATTAATTAAAAATACGAGCACGCAGTCATGAGATGTCCCTAGGAATATCTTCAATTTTAGACATTCCTACGCTACGCAAGTGGATTGTTAATGTGGTTCAACTGTAATGTCTGAGGGTACTAATTAATTTAATATACGCTACCCCAGTCATGAGATGTCCCTAGGAATTCCTTCAACTTTAGACATACCGACGCTACACAAGTCTACAATTAATGTGTTTTCGGTGCTAATTAAAATACGCTACCGCAGTCATGAAATATCCCTAGGAATAGCTTCGGGAGAAAAGGAGCATTTTGGGGTGCTCAACTCAGTCCGTGGTCCCTATCTCGCTCATTCCAGTCCTAGAGAGTCCGATTTTCTTGGTGGGACTGGAATGAGCGAGATAGGGAACACGGACTGAGCAAAAAATGCTTTTCCTTCTAAGCTATTCGTAGGATATCTCATGACCGCGGTAGCGTATTTTAATTAGCACCAAAGCATATTAATGGCAGACATGCGTAGCGTAGGTATGTTTAAAATGAAGAATGATTCCAGTGGCACCCGACTTCACATTACATTTGAGCCACATTAATTATACACTCTGCGTAATGTAGCTATGTTGCTCACGTTCAGTCCGGGAGAAAAGGAGCATTTTGGGGTGCTCAGCTCAATTCGTGTTCCCTATCTCGCTCATTCCAGTCCCACCACGAAAATCGGACTTTTTCTAGGACTGGAATGAGCGAGATAGGGAGCACGGACTGAGTTGAGCACCCAAACTCCTTTTCTCCCGGACTGAACGTGAGGAGCATACCTACACTACGCAAGTGTATATTTAATGTGGTTCAACTGTAATGTGTACGGTGTTAATTAATTGAAAATACGAGCACGTAGTCATGAGATGTCCCTAGGAATATCTTAAATTTTAGACATTCCTAAGCTACGCAAGTGTATGGTTAATGTGGTTCAGCTCTAATGCCTGTGGGCTCTAATTAATTTAAAATACGCTACCCCACTCATGAGATGTCCCAAGGAATTCCTTCATCTATTATAGACATACCTACGCTACGCAAGTCTACAATTAATGTGTTTTCGGTGCAAATTAAAATACGCTACCGCAGTTATAAGATATCCCTTGGAATAGGTTCGGGAGAAAAGGAGCATTTTGGGGTGCTCTACTCAGTCCGTCCTCCCTATCTTGCTCATTCCAGACCTAGAAAGTCCGATTTTCGTGGTGGGACTGGAATGAGCGAGATAGGGAGCACGGATGAGTGAGCACCCCAAAATGCTCCTTTCTTCTAGCGTATTTCATGACCTGGTAGCATATTAATGGCAGACTTGCGTAGCGTAATATTTAAAATTGAAGGAATTCTAAAGGACATCTCATGACTGCGTGCGTATTTTCAATTAATTAGCATTACACTTCAACCACATTAACTATACACTTGCGTAGTGTAGGTATGTTGCTCAGGTTCAGTCCGGGAGAAAAAGAGCATTTTGGGGTGCTCAGCTCAATTCGTGCTCCCTATCTCGCTCATTCCAGTCCCACCACGGAAATTGGACTTTCTAGGACTTGTATGAGCGAGATAGGCACGGACTGAGTTGAGCACCCCAAATATTCCTTTCTCCCGGACTGAACGTGAGCAACATACCTACACTACGCAAGTGTACATTTAATGTGGTTCAACTGTAATGTGTACGGTCCTAATTAATTGAGAATACGAGCACGCAGTCATGAGATGTCCCTAGGAATATCTTCAATTTTAGACATTCCTACGCTACGAAAGTGTATAGTTAATGTGCTTTGACTGCAATGTTTGTCGATGCTAGTGAATTGAAATTACACAAACGGAGTCATGAGATATCCAGAAAAACCTTCAAGAGTGATCGGGTCAAATGCCTACTAAGAGAGGCATTTGGCTGAGCAGCCTTCCCGTGCAGTGGGCGTAAGGATACGCTTCTGGGTGTATTGTTTCCCACATTCTACTTACTACCAAGGTGAGTCACCTTTCCGGATGAATCCCACACTCCTTCCATTCATAGTTCTTTGCTCCAGTCTGTGCATCAAGGATATGCTTCTGGGCGGATTTTTTCCCACATTCTACTTCCAGAGTCACCCTTTTGGATGAATCCCACATTCCTTACATTCATAGTTCTTTACTCCTGTGTTGTGCATCAAGGCTATTCTTCTGGGTGGATTGCTTCCCGCAATTCTTTCATAGTTTATTACCCTAATGTGTGTCAGGGTGTAAGGGTAACTACTCTTTGGTGGAATTCCCGCACTCCTTACACCCATTGTTCTCTCCAGACGTAAGTGTAAGGGTGTGTGCATGAAGGGTACTCTTCTGGATGACTGTTTCCCATTATTTTTGCATTCATAGTTTTTTACCCCCATGTGTGTTAGGGTGTGTGTAGGTAGTGTAAATACTTTTCCGGATGAGTTCCGACGCTCCTTACATTCATGGTTCTCTACAGTAGTGTGTGTAAGGGTGTGTGCATCAAGGATGAACGTTTTCCCCCATTCCTTGCCTTCATAGTTTTTTACCCCCATGTGTGTTAGGGTGGGTGTAGGTGCTTTTTCTGCGCCTCCTGCCCTGCTAATTCTTTCTCATTTGGGGATGGCGGTGCGTGTGCTGCTATAATGACGCTTCAAATGCTTCCTAAGAAGCATATTGTGAAATTCAATCTCTTATCCCTACCAAGAGGCGGAATTAGGAGGTTGTTAAGCGCAAAAATATGTTATTAAGTACCTTTCCGATCATGCTGGTATGCTATCTTGCCTCAATCATGCATATTTTTTGTTTTTTTTTGAGGTGGGGTAAAATGTGCCACTTTTTTGGGACTACATGCTCCCTCACCACCTTCAAACCCTCCTAACTTCTAAATTAGGTCGTGCTCAGTATGTTTTCGGTGCACCATCTGATTGCTCTCAACGAGGAGATTACGACACGCTGTTCGGGAACCTTCTAGCAGTGATTGGTCTGGGTGCAACTTTTAGACTCAGTCCGAAGGTGGGACAGGTAAGATGTACCATCCTCCTAAGTAATTTCATAGAAAAAATGGGATGTGCCATGCTCATGTTCCCTATCAAAACTGAGCATCCGCTTTTTGCCGTGAAATATCAGTTGGGGGGCTTGAGAGTCACCGGAATTGAGTTTAGAACGTCAAACTCCACCGTATGCTATTGTCTGGGGCTTGAGCGAGCATTCCTTCTTGGTGAGCACGGCTGAGCACCCTACTGCTCCCTATCTCGAACTGAGCAAAAGTCGATAGAAGGGCCAAAAAAAAATTTAAAATGAAGGTAGACGGTTGTCCTTCCATAATTTGATTCGTTACGTCAAGGCTGCACACATATCTGAAATCCAGATGGAAAGGTTAAGAGATGTTACTTTTATTGAGGTCAGTGTGTTTCGAGAAAAGTTGAAAAATTGATCAAGTCGAGTGAGGAGGGTCTTCTTGGACCTTTTGCCACAAGTGCTCTTTTGGGGTAAAATTAAAACGCCGCTTACAGTCGACTCGTGTCGACGTCAGCGAGCTGCCCTCCGAATCTCAGGGGCGTAGCTTGTCTAGTTTTCGAGTTGTAGGTATGCGGGTAAAACTAACCTGTCCGAAAGTGGGCTCATGTTCCTTAGCGTTACCTCGAATAACTTTTTGGCCAGTGAAGCTAGAGGGGTGAAACTACGACCAATCGCCTTGTCTCCGGCCGGCCTATCCGTCTATGGGTGTCCGGCGGAGGTAACCCGACTGAGCAAAATTTTCACCAAAAAAGTGGAATATTTTACCCGGGTAAAATCTAACTAGTCCCGCGACGGTCTAAACCCAACTCACGTTCCCTTTTTATGGGTGAACAATCCAACGCTTGGTGAATTCTGCTTCACAATGATAGGAAGAGCCGACATCGAAGGATCAAAAAGCGACGTCGCTATGAACGCTTGGCCGCCACAAGCCAGTTATCCCTGTGGTAACTTTTCTGACACCTCTTGCTTAAAACTCATAAAGTCAAAAGGATCGATAGGCCCTGCTTTCGCAGTCCGTATTCGTACTGAAAAATCAGGATCAAGCCAGCATTTGCCCTGTTGCTCTACGCGAGGTTTCTGTCCACGCTGAACTGGCCTTAGGACACCTGCGTTATCGTTTGGCAGATGTACCGCCCCAGTCAAACTCCCCACCTGATAATGTCCTCGGAGCGGATCGCGGCGGACGCGGACGCCCGGTCAGGCTAACGCAAGGCCGAAATCAGCTGCTCATAGAGCTGCCTGGACCACCGGCTACTCTCAGCTGTCTTCCTCGAGCGTGGTGGACTGCTCGGAGGAGTTGTCCCCCCGCCGGCTCCCACGGCGTGCTTCACCACCGGGTCCTCGGAAACCCTCAGACGTTGGAGGAGATCCTCCTTCAGTCGAGGGACCCGTGTGGTTAGGCTAGGTATGCCCAGTCCCCCATCCACTACTGCCGCATGGAAATACCTAAGGGGCGTATCCATCTGCAGGTGGAGGCAGGACCGGGTAAACCGCCTGATGACCCGGTCGATTCGGCCTAGCTGGCCGGCCGTAGCCGCCATGTTTACCAGCGGGTAGAGCAGCTGAGGTACTATGATGTTCACTAAGCCCCAGAACTTCTGCTGGGGCTTTCCCGGTGCTCTCAATAGCCTACCAAGCTTCCGCACAAGATCTTCGTGTGCCTGGTACGCCGTTGCCCCTCCGCCGGCGCCCATCTGGACACCCAGGTACTTATAAAATTCCCCGGGTGCCAATGCTTGGATAGGCCTCCCCAAGATGATAAAAGGGGTTGTATCTTGGGCCCATGTCTTCTTTTTCTTGTTGGCTGCAATGCCTAGCGTGGCGCACTTGCCCAAACCCACTTCAAGGCCCTGAAGCGCTGCGGCTTCCGCAAGGTTATTTAATGAAGCTTGCAGGCCCGAGCGGGTCGAGGACATTAGCGCCACGTCATCGGCAAAGGCGAGGTACCCGATCTTATTGGTACCTGCCTGTACCCCGATGCTGTTGGGGAGTGCAGCCAGGGCCCAGTCCAGGCAGATATTAAACAAGTAGGGGGAGAGGGGTCCCCCTGCAGGACGCCCCTGGTGATGTTAGTGGGGTCGCCTGCGTCAATTTTGGTGGCAGCGTTTCCGTACATCTGGCAGACGTACTCAGTGAGTCTAGATGGAAAACCCCACCTAGTGCACGCTGCCAGCAGGGATGGGTGACCCACTGAGTCAAACGCCTTTTTAAAATCTACCCACGCAACATACAGGTTAGAGGGGGCCTGCTGCGCCGACTTAATCATCGATCGTAAGACAGCGATGTTTGTGGCGCAGCCCTCCTCCCTCTTAAAGCCCTTCTGCTGCGCAGGCAGAGGCGTATCCCGGTCCAGCCGTCTCGCTAGGATCTGGTTTATGAGCCTTGTAATCAGGGGAGTAATTGTGATGGGCCGGAGATCCCCCGGTGCCGATGGAGATGGCACTTTGGGCAGCAGAATGGTTCTGCCCTTTACCCAGTCGGGGGGCAGAGCCCCCAGCCAGAGGCACCCGTTGACCACCCAGGTAAGCTTGGCTAGCCAGAGCCCCGCCAGGTCGCTAGTGAGACGACCGTCGGGGCCCGGTGCCGTTCAGTGCCCGGTGGCCTTCAGTGCCGCTTCGACCTCCTCCTCCGCGACGGCGCCCATCACTGATGGGCTGACCCGTCTAACGGGATCCGGGGTCCGGCGGTCCTCTGGACTTGGCCGACTAAACAGCCCCTTCCAGAAGGTTAAAGAACCCTCCGGGGGGGCCGGGGTGCTGAGAAGATCATCACCACTCAATACTTTCTTCAGCACCCGGCCTCTGTCCCTCCGATACTGGGTTTGAAAGGCTGCATACTTTATCCTCCTCATCCTCGATGGAGTGAGGTTTGCGTGATGCCCCGATCTTGGTGGGGCAACACGTGGGGGGCGAGCAGGAATCCAGGCTTCGAATTGTGCCTGGATGTCTGCCAGATGTCTTGGTTTGGGAATGGAGAGGCTTTCTGAGGCCGCCTCAACGGATTCTTCCAAGCTCCCCGTCATCCTCCGTCGGTGCGGCCTCTTCCGCCTCTCCACTGCGGCTGAGCGCACGTTCTAAAGCTGCCGGGGCTTCTGCTGGCTGCGCATCCAGTTCAGCCCCGGGTCGCTCATCAGCTCCTGCACCCCCTCTCCGTGCCCTTACGGGAGACCCACCAACGGCGGCCCTAGGTCTACGAGGCCGCCGCGGACTCCTGCGCAGTGATCGCAGACAGTCCTGGTACAGTGATCGCAGACAGTCCTGGTACTGCCGGTTTTTACGATGCGAGGTAACCGAATCAAGAGTACGGTGGGAGAGAACCTGTGCTCAGATTGACTCGCATAGCTCCGCGACCGAGAGCTCAGGGTGGTCCCTTTCAGAGGTGGCCTTAAGGCTGTCCTCTTCCGGGTCCCACCTGGCCCTCGGCCGGGTCACTGTCTCCTGCAAAAGCGCCGCATGGAATGTCTCTGGGTGGGCTCTACGTTGGTGAAGCCTACGCCCTGGGAAGGAGGCGTAGGTCAGGCCACACTCGGGACAGGTAGGGGAGCGGTCTTGGCCCCGACCGGCGACAGCTTCCGCCATCCTGGCTGTGGATAGGCGAAATTAAGAAGGGTAAGAAGACTGTCGCTGTGAGGTGAGCGTTCAGTTACGCAGGGATTAGAGGGGTGGCGGGTAAACCCCAACCCTGCGTATCCAGCGGACCACCTGGAGGCCACTCACCAAGGGTAATTATGTTTCTGGTCTACCCCAGGCCTTTTGGGTTCGACCGTCATGATACTCATAGGCTACCGCTTTAGAGTCATAGTTACTCCAGTTGTAAACTGGACCCGTAAAAAGTTTCTTGCGGCAGTGCTGGGTCTGCGAAAAAGCCTACGTGATTAACACGATGGTGCAGACTTGAGCGGTTGAGCTGTCGCAAATACCTGGGGCACGGGCATCAGGTGCTGGCGTGTTACCCCCCCCCCCGTTTACCCGCCACACGATTCATGACTGAGGGCCTCGTCCAGCGCTCAAGACGCAAAGTTTACCCGCCACACACCAAATTGTATGTCGTATGAAGGGTCAGTGTCTCCTTGACCTGTCCGTTACTCCAGCCGTTTACCCGTGACTCGAGTAGTCGGTGACTGCCTCGGCCAGCGCTCAGGAGGCAAAGCGAACCATTATGGGTGAGCGACCTACCACGGCCGATTACCCGCTGGCCTCGGCCAGCGCTCGCGAGGCCTGAGTATGTTACTCCCGCCGTTCACCCGTCAGTGACTGCCTCGGCCAGCGCTCAAGAGGCAAAGCGAACCATTAAGGGCGAGCGACCTACCCCCGCCGATTACCCGCTGGCCTCGGCCAGCGCTCGCGAGGCCTGAGTCCGTTACTCCCGCCGTTTAGCCGTCAGTTACTGCCTCGGCCAGCGCTCAAGAGGCAAAGCGAACCATTATTAAGGGAGAGCGACCTACCTCCGCCAATTACCCACTTGCCTCGTCCAGCACTCACGAGGCAAAACGAACCATTATTAAGTGCGAGCGAGCTACCCCCGCTGATTACCCGCTTGCCTCGTCCAGCGCTCACGAGGCAAAACGAGCCATCAGGTGCTGGCGCTTTACCCCCTCCCCCCCGTTTACCCGCCATACGATTCATGACTGAGGGCCTCGTCCAGCGCTCATGACGGAAAGTTTACCCACCGCACACCAAATTAAATGTCGTATGAAGGGCCAGTGTCTCCTTGACTTGTCCGTTACTCCAGCCGTTTACCAGTCATTCGAGCAGTCGGTGATTCCCTCGGCCAGCGCTCAGGAGGAAAAGCGAACCATTAAGGGCGAGCGACCTACCCCCGCCGATTACCCGTTGGCCTCGGCCAGCACTCGCGAGGCCTGAGTCCGTTACTCCCGCCGTTTACCCGTCAGTGACTGCCTCGCCAGCGCTCAAGAGGCAACTCGAACCATTAAGGGCGAGCGACCTACCCCCGCCGATTACCCGCTGGCCTTGGCCAGCGCTCGCGAGGCCTGATTCCGTTACTCCCGCCGTTTACCCGTCAGTGACTGCCTCGGCCAGCGCTCAAGAGGCAAAGCGAACCATTAAGGGCGAGCGACATACCCCCGCCGATTACCCGCTGGCCTCGGCCAGCGCTCGCGAGGCCCGAGTCCGTTACTCCCGCCGTTTACCCGTAAGTTACTGCCTCGGCCAGCGCTCAAGAGGCAAAGCGAACCATTAAGGGTGAGCGACCTACCTCCGCCGATTACCCGTTTGCCTCGTCCAGCACTCACGAGGCAAAACGAACCATTATTAAGTGCGAGCAAGCTACCCCCGCTGATTACCCGCTTGCCTCGTCCAGCGCTCACGATGCAAAACGAGCCATCAGGTGCTGGCGCTTTACCCCCCCCCCCCCGTTTACCCGCCATACGATTCATGACTGAGGGCCTCGTCCAGCGCTCATGACGGCGGTAAACTACCCGCCGCACACCAAATTAAATGTCGTATGAAGGGCCAGTGTCTCCTTGACTTGTCCGTTACTCCAGCCGTTTACCCGTCACTCGAGCAGTCGGTGATTCCCTCGGCCAGCGCTCAGGAGGAAAAGCGAACCATTAAGGGCAAGCGACCTACCCCCGCCGATTACCCGTTGGCCTCGGCCAGCACTCGCGAGGCCTGAGTCCGTTACTCCCGCCGTTTACCCGTCAGTGACTGCCTCGCCAGCGCTCAAGAGGCAAATTGAACCATGGGGCGAGCGACCTACCCCCCCGATTACCCGCTGGCCTCGGCCAGCGCTCGCGAGGCCTGATTCCGTTACTCCGCCGTTTACCCGTCAGTGACTGCCTCGGCCAGCGCTCAAGAGGCAAAGCTAACCATTAAGGGCGAGCGACATACCCCCGCCGATTACCCGCTGGCCTCGGCCAGCGCTCGCGAGGCCTGAGTCCGTTACTCCCGCCGTTTACCCGTAAGTTACTGCCTCGGCCAGCGCTCAAGAGGCAAAGCGAACCATTAAGGGTGAGCGACCTACCACGGCCGATTACCCGCTGGCCTCGGCCAGCGCTCGCGAGGCCTGAGTATGTTACTCCCGCCGTTCACCCGTCAGTGACTGCCTCGCCAAGCGCTCAAGAGGCAAAGCGAACCATTAAGGGCGAGCGACCTACCCCCGCCGATTACCCGCTGGCCTCAGCCAGCGCTCGCGAGACCTGAGTCCGTTACTCCCGCCGTTTACCCGTCAGTTACTGCCTCGGTCAGCGCTCAAGAGGCAAAGCGAACCATTAAGGGCGAGCAACCTACCCCCCCCGATTACCCGCTGGCCTCGACCAGCGCTCGCGAGGCCTGAGTCCGTAACTCCCACCGTTTAGCCGTCAGTTACTGCCTCGGCCAGCGCTTAAGAGGCAAAGCGATCCATTATTAAGGGAGAGCTACCTACCTCCGCCGATTAACCGCTTGCCTCGTCCAGCACTCACTAGGCAAAACGAACCATTATTAAGTGCGAGTGAGCTACCCCCTCTGATTACCCGCTTGCCTCGTTCAGCGCTCACGAGGCAAAACCAGCCATTAGGTACTGGCGCGTTAATCCCCCCACCTCGTTTACCCGTTACACGATTCATGACTGAGGGCCTCGTCCAGCGCTCAAGACGCAAAGTTTACCCGCCACACACCAAATTGTATGTCGTATGAAGGGCCAGTGTCTCCTTGACTTGTTCGTTACTCCAGCCGTTTACCCGTCACTCGAGCAGTCGGTGACTGCCTCGGCCAGCGCTCAGGAGGCAAAGCGATCCATTAAGGGCGAGCCTCGGCCAGCGCTCGCAAGGCCTGAGTCCGTTACTCCCGCCGTTTACCCGTCAGTGACTGCCTCGGCCAGCGCTCAAGAGGCAAAGCGAACCATTAAGGGCGAGCGACCTACCTCCGCCGATTACCCGCTGGCCTCGGCCAGCGCTCGCAAGGCCTGAGTCCGTTACTCCCGCCGTTTATCCGTCAATGACTGCCTCGGCCAGCGCTCAAGAGGCAAAGCGAACCATTAAGGGGGAAATTCGGCCGCTTGGCACTGATATCGGTTTTTGGGTCCTCCTACCTTTATTTTCTCACCTAGGTGAATAATATTTTTACACAATGTGTATTAATATGCAGTACTTCTATACCAGTAATATGGTAAAGAAAGCTAAGCTGAATAGTATGGCAATTTCCTTTTGATCACAGATAATATACACAATAAAGTACCTATGGTACTATTTTCGTACACCTAACTGAAGTTACAACAAATTTATTACACCGTAAAATGTTACCTTTTTATTTCGTCAAAAATTCGAGTTTTATAAATTTGTCATAAATTTATTTGAGGAAATTAATGCGTGATAATAGTACGTTTACTAAACACGAGGGTGGTGATCATTTTGATACTTGAATTTCTAAAATTGGTCAATTACTGACAGAGTTATTAAACATTATGTGTGCCAAAAACAAGTTTTGAGAAAAACGCATTTTTGTGTGAACATCTTCAATACCCCATAACAATCACTCCAACATGCACCAAATCCAAATATTTAATTATATATAACTCTTCGGCCATTCCTGGAAGGTTGGTAGTGGTTGTTTAGGTAGTTCAGGCCATGTTTACATCACGTTTATGTCACTTGTATAGCCCCTACGGAAGGTGAGTTCTCCCTTGCCTGGTAGACCTCTAAAGAAACCAAGGCTCCTGGTCCCGTGTTATAATCATATTAGGTTATATAACATATTTTTGATATATTATATATATCTAAAATGAAAATAACATATTCACTGGGTCTCAGTGGAGCCTACCCCACCTCATTGTTGCCAGGACAGTTTGTTTAGAAATTACCAGGCTGGTAATCAGGGCCAGGTGTTGTCTTGCTTTTCTTTTTTGACTTCTTTACTGCTTTCCGTGGCGTATATGCTGTGAACTCTTTGACACCCACCTGGGAGGGTGGCTGATGCGTATCGTCACATTTCTTCCACCTTTTCAATATACTCTGGCGCGCTGCTTCACTTTTCGACTTTCTTTTTGCACTCGTACGTGGCATTGCCACTTACTATAGTCGGTACGACAAAACAAACGCACAAAAGTCATCACCATGGAAGATAGAGAATGACGTGAAGAGAGTACGTACATCCACTCCCGTCTTATTTCACGCACTGAGCCCAAGGCCATGCGGCACGCCAACTGCTCCCACTCCTCACCAGACAGACCCAAAGTATCGTACACCGCTATCAATCAGAAAAATTCCGAAAAAAGCAGGAAAAACGAAAGAAATACAAGGAAAACAAAGCTTAGTGGATAAGAGGGCGTGTCCGCAGCGAAGGCATTTAAATGTCCAGCCATTTAAATCCGCTTTACGCGGCGATATGCGTCTGGCAACCAGTCACCCCGGTTGGGTGAAGAATGACGACACCATACACGAAGTTTTCCTATTCCGGCTTTCCCGTATAGGGTATGCATCTCATGTGTGGGGGGGCTCCACTCACACAGCTCTTCTGGACAGAGTGGAGGCAAAGGCTCGTCGTCTCATCAGCTCTCCTCCTCATACTAATAGTCTTCTACCTCTTAAATTCAGCCGCAATGTTGCCTCTCTTTCTATCTTCTATCGATATTTCCACGCTGACTGCTCTTCTGAACTTGCTAACTGCATGCCTCCCCCCCTCAGCCCCTGCTGCACTCTACTTTCTAATCATGCTCATACATATACTGTCAAAACACCTTATGTAAGAGTTAACCAGCATCTTCACTCATTCATCCCTCACGTTGGTAAACTCTGGAACAATCTTCCTTCATCTGTATTTCCTCCTGCCTACGACTTGAACTCTTTCAAGAGGAGGGTATCAGGACATCTCTCCTCCCGTATTTGATCTTGCTTTCGGCCACCTCTTTTGTTTCTTTTTTAGGAGCAGCGAGTAGCGGTTTTTTTTTTTATTATTGTTTTCTTTTTTTGTGTGTCCTTGAGCTGCCTCCATTGTTGTAAAAAAAAAAAAAACTACCTTTCCTTCCTGCTGGAAGTATGCCTTCATACAGCCTGTGCTTAAGAAGGGTGACCGTTCCAATCCCTTAAACTACCGTCCTATAGCTTTACTTTCTTGTCTATCTAAAACATTTGAATTAATCCTTAACCGGAAAATTCAAAAGCACCTTTCCACTTCTGACCTGCTATTTGATCGCCAGTATGGGTTCCGCAAGGGGCGTTCTACTGGTGATCTCCTTGCCTTCCTAACTGACTCTTGGTCATCCTCTCTTAGCCGTTTCGGTGAAACCTTTGCTATTGCGCTGGACATTATCAAAAGCTATTGATAGGGTCTGGCACAAGTCTTTGCTTCCCAAACTACCCTCCTTCGGTTTCTATCCTTCTCTCTATACCTTTATCTCCAGTTTCCTTTCTGACCGTTCTATTTCTGCTGTGGTCACTGTTCTTCCCCTAAACCTATTAACAGTGGTGTCCCACAGGGTTTTGTCCTATCTCCCACTCTCTTTCTGTTGTTCATTGAGGATCCTCTTTCCAAAACGAACTGTTTTATCCATTCTTACGCCGATGACTCCGCTCTGCATTACTCAACTTCTTTTAATAGAAGACCCACCATACAGGAATTTAACGATTCAAGGCTGGAGGCAACAGAACGCTTAGCCTCAGACCTTACTATTATTTCAGATTGGGGCAAGAGGAACCTGGTGTCCTTCAACTTCTCAAAAACACAGTTTCTCCACCTATCCACTCGACACAATCTTCCAAACAACTAGCCCCTATTCATTGACAACACTCAGCTATCATCTTCTTCAACACTAAACATCCTCGGTCTATCCTTAATTCAAAATCTCAACTGGAAACTGCAAAGCTCATCTCTTACTAAATCAGCTTCCTCGAGGCTGGGCGTTCTGTATCGTCTCCGCCAGTTCTTCTCCCCCGCACAGTTGCTATCCCTTTACAGGGGCCTTGTCAGCCCTCGTATGGAGTATGCATCTCATGTGTGGGGGCTCCTCACACAGCTCTCCTTGACAAAGTGGAGTCAAAGGCTCTTTGTCTCATCAGCTCTCCTCCTCATACTGACAGTCTTCTACCTCTTAAATTCCGCCGCCATGTTGTCTCTCTTTCTATCTTCTATCGATATTTCCATGCTGACTGCTCTTCTGAACTTGCTAACTGCATGCCTCTCCCCCTCCCGCGGCCCCGCTGCACACGACTTTCTACTCATGCTCATCCCTATACTGTCCGAACCCCTTATGCAAGAGTCGACCAGCATCTACCCTCTTTCATCCCTCACGCTGGAAAACTCTGGAACAATCTGTAACGGGCTTGTCGGGGGGCGTTTAAAGGGCGTTGATTAAGACTTCAGCTTCCTTAAGGTGAATATATTCGTAGCCTATATACAGGAGCGTTGGAGCGAGTGACTGTCGTTGTGTGTCAGTCGGACTCTCGTGAAGGAGTTACGAGTTACAGGTTGGAAAATAATTGTTACAATTGGTCACGTACGTCAAGGTGACCTCTGCGCACCATCGAAATGCGAAGTATACAAAACTGAGACGGTAAACACTGACGGACGACATTCCTATAAGGTGGCGTGATCTATCTGTCGTGGGTTTTTTCCATTGACAATTGTATGCCTAATTCGTGGTGATATTAAATAATAATAATAATACATTGATATCCTACTATAACAATCTTCCTTCAGCTGTATTTCCTCCTGCCTACGACTTGAACTCTTTCAAGAAGAGGGTATCAGGACACCTCTCCTCCCGAAATTGACCTCTCTTTTTGACCACTCCTTTGACCTCTATTCAGAAGCAGTAAGTAGCGGGCTTTTTTTTAAATATCTTTACGCCCTTGAACTGTTCCCTTAGTTATAAAAAAAAGAAAATCAATTCAGAAAAAAAAATTAAGGTCCATGAAGATGCTAAAGAACAACTGAAGGCTGAAGAATCAGTTTGTTTAAAAATGACAAGAGATTTCTGGGAGGCCATTAAAAGGGAACAAGAAAAAAAGATTGAAACGTCAGCGAGGACAACACCGGCCTCGACCAATGAAACGGGCCCTAACAGGCAGAAGACAGTAAGTATGTTAACCTGTTACCGATAACGACTATATAGGATGTATAAGAGTCGATCAGTGTTAATATAACTGCATGCTTACATGTTTTTTGACTTGCTGCAGGCGAAAGTGCCCCATAGCAGGATGTCCTGGCAGGTGCAAGAATCTACATCGGCATCTCAGCCAATGTCGCGGGTATCTCACAAAGGAAGACAGGAATGAAATCCTTAAGAAGTATGAGCAGCTTGTGCAAGTGAGTGTGTCCACGGAGGATGCCCCTTCTAAGACCAAGACTAAACCTGACGGGAGCATGAAATACCCACTGCACCAGTGCTGCGTTTGAGATAAAAAATATGAAACGGCTTGATGTCCAGGCTGAAAAGTCCATTTGGCCAGACGATAATCAATCCTATATAACAAGATAATGAAAGAATCCCTGGTTCTGACAACACAACTCAAAAATTCTGACATTGTCAAGGTCAGTTCTGGCAAAGTGACAATCACACTCTCAGATGGACTTAAATCATTTATAGAGAAGTTTGAAAAATATATGAAAGACTGTAGTCTTGTTAAAAAGGCAACCGCCAAGGCAGACCTCAGAAATGTTATGAATGTTCTCAAGTTCATGATGAAGCAGCAGACCGTGGACATACTCACTGGCAGCGTAATCTGCAACTACTTCGTCCGAATGGACAGTGATGACCCTCATGGCTACATTCCAAGCAGAAAACATATGTACATCTCCACATATATCCGCAAAATAATACACACCACATCCAGAGAGGTTGATTGTTTGGCGGAAGCGGAGAAGGAAGTTTTCCGCATTAGTGAGGAGGATCACAGATTGACCCTAAGGAGACTCCGTACTATGACAGGTAGGTATTCAGGTTTTGTATATCTGCCTTGTCTATACCTATTTCTTGCTGTTGGGTTGTATTGATTGTCCAATTTGCGCTCTTCTTTCCTTAGTGAAATACAAGAAGACGGAGAGGGTGGATATGATCAAAACCAGGAGGAAGAAGGAGAGGGAAAATGTCTCCTTGGAGGCTGTCTGCAAAATCTTGGAATCTGACTTTATGAACGAATATACCTCCTCAGCACTGAGGTGTTACAAGGATCCCTCCTGCAGGCCAGCCACTCTCAGACTTCACGAACAGGAGAGATGTGCTCATTCTCCTGTTCATGATTAAATTTTTGAGGAGGCCGATGGAATTCACTGAGTATCGACTGTCTGAATACACAGAGACTGAGGAAAAAGTATTCCCAGATGGAACAATCTATGTCATACGGATTGCTCCTCATAAGACAGCTGAGCAGAGTGGGTAGTGCATATTTAATTAATCTTATGAAATGATATATATATATATATATATATATATATATATATATATATATATATATATATATATATATATATATATATATATATATATATATATATATATATATATATATATATATATATATATATATATATATATATATATATATATATATATATATATATATATATATATATATATATATATATATATATATATATATATATATATATATATATATATATATATATATATATATATATATATATATATATATATATATATATATATATATATATATATATATATATATATATATATATATATATATATATATATACAAGAATTGAAAACATGTCTAGTACCTCTCAAGTAATCTTCTTTTGCAGTTTCTTTTTGTTACAGTTCTTTGAAGAACTTGTTGAACTGCCCTCTTCCGAGGACATTGCGGAGTGTTTCAAAGAGCAGGACCAGAGGCGTGAAGAACTGCAAAGGTCTGGCTGAGGACGTCATGTGTTATATTTCCTGATGCTAATGTTCTTAAGTCTGGCAGTAGTACCGAAGAAAAATACCATAACTTTTACATTGATGCTATAATTTATGTTTCAGCAAAGTACATTCATTGCCAGATTGACTCTCTGCTTTAGCCCGACTTTATTCGGTCTCCAAACTATTTCAATGTAATGACTACAGATATATGGCCAGATTAAACACTCGACGTTTATTCCAATTCAAGTCCTGCTACATAGGATCATTCTTTCATCCATATTGTACCATACATTACAAGCATCTTTTGCACAAGGAAATTTATATTTCAGTACAATTAATCCGGTCATCATAGTGCTATCAATGCTTATGCTTTTACTTTTATTATGCAGCGGGAACAGAGAGTTGAAGCAGCCCAAGAAAAGCAGAAGGCTGAGTACAGGAACAGGAAAGCAAGAGGAGTGAAGACCTTCAGCTTCTCTGTAGGGATGAAGGTTCTTAAAAGAAACCTTCCCAATGAGACTCGGAAGGGTGGGATAATGGAGCAGAAGTGGACTGGTCCAAACAAGTGAGTACTGATGTTAAAGGAATTGTATTTTTGTGTGTGCTCCATTTTTGTCATTTAGGTTTCTGTAACCTACTGACACTCAACAGAGTCCTTGACATCGACTCCTCAAACCGTGTGGCACTTGAGGCTGTGAGCAATGGGAAGAAGCTCAAGAGCCGTACTACATACAACAACCTGAGGCCATTCCTCCAGAGCCAGTTGCACTGTGACAGGTGTGTACAGCTATTACCAGTTGTGCGGTTGTGATGTGGTGTTCCTTTCTTATATTTAACTATATGTTCATACTTCATGTGCTTATTATGCTTTACTTTGATAAGTAAGTAATTTTCATTGCATATGGTTTGAGCTGTCAACTTGTTGCAATTTATGGCTGTGTTTGCATGTAATGTTAAGCATTTTTGTAACAAGTGTAGAAAAATCTTGAACATGTAATGATAGCAGGTAATTATCATAGTTTTGTGTTTCACTAACCTGCATATAGCTTGTACTGAGGTGTAATTACAGTAATCACTCATAGGTGAGTATTTTTTTCCCAGCTCATCAATATATAATTGAAAATCATTCATATCTTACTCTCTTGTCAGGAGGGTTCAGAGTAGAAGAGGAAGGTAGGCTTTATCTATAAATTAGAATTTTTCATGAACCATCTTTCAGACACTTATTGGACCACAGAGATAGACTGCAGCCCTCCAGCATTCAGGGACCTGTGCAGCCATCACCTGACACCTCACAGTAAGGAGTCACTTACATAACTATATTATTACTCAGAAATTTGTTGTGCGAAATTTCTGAGCTTGAATGAAACTAAGGGAAACAAACAAGCAAACCAGTGAGGGTGATATAGTTTAAACTTTTTGACATACTTGATTCTAGGAATTGTTTCCCGGAATCCCGGACAATTTTCAAGGTTTAATAATCCTTGGATATTTTTGCACATCCATCCCAGGAAATCCTGGAATGAAATTAAGTACAAAAATAGGGGCAAATTTGACTGCAGGATGGTTGTGGACTTGTGGTTCTATTTATATTCATATACAGGGTGTCCTGTGAGGAATGTTTTGTATGTGTGTGTGTGAAGGAAGGATTTACTGTTTAGGTATTCTCTTGAGTATTATAAAGCAGCCATGGCACTCCCGTTACCCGTAACAGAGCTCGTATAATGAACACCATGTTTGCATATTCCACGTTGCTGTATGTATACGGCATTGAAATGAGCGTAACAACTTAACAAAATTACAAAAAAAAGTAGCACACTTTCCTTCCTCGCGTGAGTGGCCGACCAGTGATGGTTGACAGTAAACTGTCTGTTTGTCTGTCTGTCTGCCTGCCCACACAACTGAACAGTGTTGTCATAGTTCCCAATGTTTTAGCTACTGATTATTTTTACTACATTTCCTGTCATTAAGTTCTCTTTTCATTGCACTGAGTATAAATGGAAACACCATCATCATCTTTCATCGACGCCTGCTCCTGGGAGCTCCCACAAAAGGATGGCCATGGCAGAAGAGCTTCCAACTTTCTCTATCCCGACCCTATCCTTGCCTGCTCAAAGTTCCCCACTGATTTTTCACCCCTCTCCCTCACATACTCTTGCATCCTATCTCTCCATTTCACTGGAGGTCGTCCTCTAGCATTCCCTCCCTCTATCTCACTCACATACACCCTTCTGGTCATCTTACTCTACTCCATTCGCTCCATGTGGCCAAACCACTTTAAAGTCTGTCATTTCATTTGTTCCACCACTCCACACTTCTTCCCTTCTCCCACGTGACACATTCCAAAACGCTCATACACACTTTCGTATCTCATTCCATCCATTCTACTCACACCACAAGCACTCCTCAAATAACTCATTTCCACTGCCTGCACTCTAGACCTCTGACTTTCATTCCAGGCCCACGTTTCACTTGCATATGTGAGGGTTGGTACTATTATTGTATTTCAAATCAAACTCTTGACCTCCCTGCTCACACTTCTGCCATTCGTGATTCGTCCCAAAGACCCTACCACCCTTCTTCCTTGCAATGCCCTTTCTCTTATCTCTCCCTCCATACCACCATGCTTACACATAACTGATCCAAGGTAATTAAACTCGTTGACCTTCTCCATTTCTTCACCATTCAAAATTATTTTGCATTCCTTTTCACATTCAGTTCCCATTCTATATGGGGATACAAAATCGACAACCTCACTTCTACTTCGCTCACAAACCATCACTTTACTTTTGTTGACGTTTACTTTCAGCTTTATCCTTTTACAGACACTATCAAAAACACTGACCAAATTTTGCAAGTCACTTCCATTTTCTGCAATGAGCACTATGTCATCAGCAAACAGTATTGAGTTCAGTACCCACTTCCTTCCCTCAGCAAACATTTTAATCCAAGTTCCCCAACTTTTCCATACATTTCTCTCATGACGCCATCCATATAAATATTGAAATAGAAACAAATTTATTTTTTTATCAACGATAATGAACTATAATTTACATTGTCATTCGCATTGGAATTCAGAAGTAGAACAAATATAAAGTAGTAAACGAAGCAAATTTTATCTCTTATTCTTACTCCTTTTACTTTGTTGAGGAACAAAGTGTATGCTGAAAATTTTGGAATAAAACATTAAGTGGAATTAATCAGACAGTCAATCTACAGTAATATTTCTGCATATCTATTAATGTTAAGCACATAAAAAATCTGAAAGGGAAGCTAGGTATAATGTGCATTTCTAGACAATTGAAAATCCCGGGAATTCCAGGGATACCATGATTACGGCTATTTTTTTCCCGTAATCCCGGGACAAAGGTAAAGGTCCAAGACGATAATCCCTACTTGATACCCAGGTATTACACACGCCCAACTTTTCGGGAAAGAAAGTATGCTGTTAAAATTCCTCAGCGTATGTGCTAGACATTTGTTGTGTTAGAAAATTGACAATACTGTCCACTTTAGATTGTGGTGACATTACTGCTGTTTATAATATACAAAGGGGTTCATACTGCATCTGCAAAACTTTGAGCTGAGCCATGATGCAGTAATGTAAACACCCTAACACATCATTCACCCTTCCCAAGGTTGCCTGCTGAACTGAATAGCCTGGAGGGACAGCAGCACTGTGAAGCTCGCCTGGCTCCTTCCCTGCAACGAGAGGTTCCCCTGGCCCCTGCCCATGGAAATCCAAGTGAAGCGGCAAGGGAAGTATCCATTGAAGGGAAGTGGTTGACAGACCTCCACATAGATCATGCACAGCATTTGCTTGGAATCAGTTTCCTCAATGTTTCAGGTTTCCAGTCTACTGTTTTTGAAAAAAATAGTGTTTTTGACATATAGTGTATAATCAAGAATCATGTGAGAGAAAAAATAAAGACAATTGTATTTTCTACAACTAGAATGGTTGTTCTTTCCAGAAAATTATGTACAAATTGTACTCTGCATCCTTATTGTGGTGCTTTGAACAAATGAAAATGACCAATTCCAGTATGTGTGATTTTTTGGTAAATACAAAAGTATATATATAAATAGTACATAATAATTTTTCCTTGAACATACCACTGCAACCTTTTATTAAATAAATAGAGCATAATATTTTTTCCTTCAAAATACCACTGCAACAATATACTGAATAAATAGAACAATATTTTTTTCCCTCCAAAACAGCACTCCAACCAATTATTATAAAAATAGAACATAATATTTATTCCATGAACATACTATTGGAACCATTTATTAAAAAAACAGAACATTTGTTCCACAAAACTCTCAAAGATACTTCTAAATAGAGTAAACTTGTCTGCTTTTCTCCTTGCTTCTCGCTCCACAGGGTCACTAGTGTCATCGAAGCGGATGCAACGTAACAAAAAGTTAAAGCGTCTTTCACTCATAGCAGCTCTGTACAGTGGTGCTCCATGCTGGTTGCTGAACATTTCCTCAAGAGTGCGATGATTGTCTTGTTTGGCTCCTGCCTGAATAAGAACACCAATTAGTGCTCTCATTTCAGTGAGTGATGTCTTATTTATGGTCTGGTCATCTTTAGCAAACCTTGTTCTTTCATTTTCTATCATGATGTTGGTGTATTCAACGATTTCATTCAACATATTTTCATCAATGAAAAGATCAAAGAAATCCAGTGGGGTTGCTGCTGCTCTGGCTGATGGTGTTGCAGGGCCAGGCGTATACTGAGTTGGAGGCTGCAGGGTGTTGATCGTAGTGGTGTTCTCGACCAGTAAGTTTTGTCGGGAGCACGCCGTTCGTTTGGAGGCACTTGAGCGATATTCACTGCAGCAGGGCTGACATTACCACCACTATCCTGGCTGTCACTGGTCGTAAGGTCCTGAGTGACACTGGTTGAATGGCCTTGGGCGATGTAGGGTGCTTCATTTTCAGTCTCGAACGCACGTGGTGGTTCGTAGTCTGAATCTGAAGGTGCTTCATCTTCTTCAGTTTCAAACTCAGGTGGTGGTTCATGGTCTGAATCAGATGGTGTTTCATCTTCAGTGTCAAGCGCAGTTGCTAGTTCATAGTCTGGATCAGAGTCAATGCTTGCTATAGGGCTGATGTCATCGGGATCTGAGTCATCATCAGTCATTACTCGAGGTCGCTTAGTAGGAATCGGTGTTGACATTTTAGGTAGTAATTTTCGTTTGGCAGTGCCACGTAAAGTGGTGACGCCTGAGGGACCAGCAACAGGGGATGATGAAGGGCCTGCAACAACAGTTGGTGTCATTACGCTTGCATCTGGCGACAAACTTGCGTGGGTTGTATTCTCTCTGCATTCGATTATTTTCTCCTCCACAGACTGTAGGGGGTATTTCTGTGGGGTCACATGTGCCTTCATTGTAACCGCGTCCACGTCAATGACGACGTCAGGGCCATCCTCACATACATCCACTGGTAGGGAGTGGCGGGCTGAAGGTGACTGAGGTGGTGGGGCGCCATCACGGGGGGCTGAAGGTGACTGAGGTGGTGGGGCGCTATCATCGGCACGAGGGTCAGCTGTGGCTGGCTCACATACTTCAGTGAATGTAATATCACCTATTAAATCTATAGTCTCCTCAGCTAACAGCTGCTGTACACGTTCTTGACTCAGTCCACGGTGATGCGCCATGTCAAATTTCTCCCTGAAAGTAAAACAAAAACGAAAAATAGTAATAGCATTTACATGCATGTATAATGACAGCACAACTATATCAGGAGTCTATCAAATCACACTGAACATATTTAGCCTGAGTTATAGATACTAAGGTCCCGTATATCACAAATACAGGCCTCTAAACAATGTTTTTCCCTATGTAGGTTCAGAGGTAATTACATTTAAAAAACGTACAGTGTGACTCCACCTGGCGTCACAGTCCTTACCTATAAAGAAATGAGCAGAACAGCGATGAGTGCCATCCGTCCTGTAACGGGCTTGTCGGGGGGCGTTTAAAGGGTGTTGATTAAGACTTCAGCTTCCTTAAGGCGAATTATATTCGTAGCCTTTATGTACAAGAAGCGACGGAGCGAGAGCGACTGTCGTTGTGTGTCAGTCGGACTCTCGTGAAGGAGTCGCGAGTTACAGGTTGGAAAATAATTGTTACAATCGGTCACGTATGTCAAGGTGACCTCCACGCACCATCGGAGTGCTAAGTATACAAAACTGAGACGGTAAACACTGACGGACGACATTCCTATAGGTGGCGTGATCTATCTGTCGTGGGTTTTTTCCATTGACAATTGTATGCCTAATTCGTGGTGATATTAAATAATAATAATACATTGATATCCTACTATAACACTGCTCGGTCACCTACCAGTGATCGCGACCTCGCGATATATAAAAATCGAAATAGCAGTCTAGGTACCACGAACATACATAGTGGGAGTTTGTCAAGCAGACTGCCTATGATACAATTATATTAAAACACTGGCTATGTAAGAACAGATGTGGAATTATAATATAAATAGGGAGAGGGAAACCACAACGTGTGTGACATGAAACATAAGAAACCTCTCAAAAGATAAATATAAGGACACATGTATAAGAAACTATCAACTGGCATAGTTACAGACAATGAAACGTTGATCTAGCTCCTAAAAAAAAAATACAGTAGTGAAACACAGTACAATGTTAAGTATAGGAGCAGCCAGGTTTCTGTCCCCTGACTTGACTGAGAAAAGGAAAAACTACCTTGCCAGTGGCCTCCCGGCATCCAGTCGCCGCGTCTGCACAACCAAATAATCGTGCAGGACAGAGTTTCTCCTAATAAGGTAGCACATGACGACGAGACTGACGAACATCAGAAACATTGGTACAAAAAATCCAGGGTACAGGTAGGAAACACTCGATCCAGGGTACAGGTAGGAAACCCTCGATGGGAAATATTGGCCGTGAAAACCAGACGAATCCGGGACGGGTACGTTGTTATGTTAGTGGAGCGGATATAGCATGCTTCCGCTATGGCATAGTGACCAGTAACCCGTTGATAAGTGGTACCCTCCGGGCAGATGACCGATACATAGAAGGACTGAGGGAAATAAAAATAATGCAGACCCTGAAAGTTCTTATGGAAAACAGGCGTTGGTGTTAGCTGCTTGTAAGGGCACAGGGAAAGAGCGTCAGACGCGTTCACGCGGGTGAGGGCGATCTCGCATACCCCTCCCCGAACTGGAAGGAAGGCAAAGAGAGACGCAGAGCAATAGAATCGCCCGAAGACCGTCTCCTTGCAATACTGCAAGAGTTAGTAGCTACCCGTTGAATACAGAGCGAAATCCTTCGCGATTAGAACAAGAGACGGGGACGTGTCCAGGGCCAACACACTGTCCTTTGCCGAAAAAGGGAACGGGACAATTTCGTGTGCCTCAACCACGTCCGCCGTCTGAAACGGAACATGAATGATTATGGCATCAGGGGTGAGGCTGGACTCAATCAAGGTAAAAATATTGACTCATGTCCGGGGTGAATAAAGGCGTCAGGCTATAATTTTGATACCCGATCTGGACAGTCGTTCTCAAATCGTGTAGAGGGAACAAGGCAGGTGTGACTCTACCGTGCGCTGCATCAACCATGTTGCTAATAACCTGCTGATTAGCCGTTGCGACGGAGGTAATGACGTTTTCCAATACATGCAAGGCCTGATCTAGGAGGAGAAACTGATTCACCTGGTCGATCTGTTTGACAACTATGTTGATAACCTCTACCATCTTATTTGTCTGCTCTAGCAGTACCGCAATGTTAGTATGCAATTGCGCAAGTTTTCGACAATTGGCATTGATCACCCTGCGATTTCGAGCAGCAAAGGAAAGTACATGAGCGTAGTGGTCCCGCAAATCGCGAACGTCCTCGTCGGTAGCCGTACCGAAAAGGAACTTTGAGGCGGACCCAACGATGTTGAGCAACCCCCTCTTTACCCGAGAGTGAACTGAGTGAGAACTATAATCCATGTTTACCTCATCAACCTTTCCCCGTAAGAACAGAATCCTATCCTCCAGTAGTTGAAAAAGAGTCAGAGAGTTGGTACTAGAAGGTGCCTTTGATTCCCTAGTCTTGGTAGCCCGGATGGCGTCTGCCATGCCGAGGAGTTTTTCTGAGACTATCCTGATTGTGTCCGTGGTGTTGGGCAAGGAAGTATATGGATATTTTACGAGGAGCACATCTTCTATGAGGAAGACCTCTCCTATGTGTGCCGTGAGGGCACCAGGCTTCAGGTGGATGGGTGTTGTTGCAAGCAGGGAGCCGAGGGACAACAAGATGGTCAGAAAACGCAACATCATGATCTGAAAGTGGTGGGAATGAAGTATTTAAACCCGTGGTCTCAAGTTATAGCTATGGGTGTTGGGATTATCTTGTTGAACATTTGACTCTGATGAAGGATTGCGTGATGTTAAACTGAGCGCATATTTCGCTCAATACTGAGTTCCTAAACTCGGTGCCATTGTCACTCAGAAGAATTCGAGGAGACGAATGTGGACACAACACGTGAGTCACGAGGGCATGGGCCACGCGTGTGGCTGTCTTGTCCTTGAGAGGCGCTAGAACTAGAAACCTAGAGAACTAGTCGACGCACACCAATAAGTAGCGCGAGCCATGTTGGCTCTGGGGGAGCTGTAGTAAGTCTATATTAACAACATCCCATGGCGCCTCTGGTACTGGGTATTGCAACATAGGTGCTGGCCCTTTGACGGACCCCTTGTGCTTAGCACAAACGACGCAATGTGCGACATGTTTTTCTACATCAACCCGTAATGTGGGCCAGTAGAATTTTCGTCTGGTGACAGATAGCGTCTTGTCTCTTCCTGGGTGACCCGCAATGGGTGTGTTATGGACCAGCTTAAGCGTCACGGGGACGTATATGTCTGGGATGACCAGTTGGTCTATAGGTACCGGTTTGGTTGGCCATGACCTACAAAGGAGGTTGTCCTCTGATAGGAAGAATTGTGAAAAGGGAACTGGCAATTCAGGAAGGTTTGATTCGTCTCCCGACTCGAGGGCGTAAATTAACCTCTTCCACACAGGGTGGTCACGCTGAGCAGTGTGTAGCTCAGGTGAAGTGAAGTTGTGGATGACCTCTGGGGTGGTAATCGCGCCTATCGGAACATTCCGAGATAAGGCATCTGCGACCACATTTGTTTTCCCGGTGATGTATTTTATCTCCGGATTGTATGCTTGGATCGTTAAGAACCATCTTGCCAGACGACCGTGTAGGTTTTTTCCCTTGAAAAGATCAGTTATGGCCGCGTGGTCCGTAAACACCACAATTTTGTACCCCATCACAATGTCACGAAAATGCTTCAGAGCCCACACAATGGCAAGAGCCTCTGGGTGGGTAACAGAATAGTTCTTTTCCGGAGCTGTAAGTACTCGACTGGCGAACGCTATCACATGCTTTTTGCCGGACATATCTGTTTGCATCAGCGCGGCTCCTACTCCACTAGCCGAAGCGTCGGTACAAAGCTGAAAGGGTTCCTTGAAATCCGGAAAGACAAGGACCGGAGCCCGTGTAAGCGCTTTCTTTAAATCCTCAAAACTCGTTTGTTGAGCTGGGAGCCACTGAAATGGTACGTCTTTCTTTAAAAGATGGGTTAGGGACTCGCGCGAGCTGCGAAGTCCTTAATGAAAGGCCTGTAATAACCTGCGACACCCAAGAAAGACAGTACCTTGTCCGCAGACGTTGGCTGAGGGAACTCGGCAATAGCCTTTATTTTGTCGTCCACTGTATGGATGCCGAATTCGTCCACGACATGCCCCAAGAACTTGATCCGAGGCTTTAAAAACTCACATTTGGTGATTTTGAGCCTTAATCCGACCTCTTGAAGTCTGTGTAGGACTGCTTTTAGTGTTTCCATGTGTGCATGCACGTCTTTACTTGCTATGATGATGTCGTCTAAATACACATAGACAGAGTTGCCCAGCAAGTCACCAAAAATACTGTTCATTGTCCTTTGGAAGGTCAAGGGAGCTCCTTTGAGCCCGAACGGCATCCTCGTCCACTCATAGTGGCCATGAGGCGTGCTGAAAGCCGTTATTTCACGTGACTCGGGGGCCATGGGCAGTTGCCAGTAGCCACTGACCAGATCAAGACTCGTAAAGACTTTATTTCCTCTACCGAGACACATCAGAAGATCTCGAAGAACGGGAAGCGGAAAATGATCATCCACGGTCGCGGTGTTCACACGCCGGAAATCAATCACAGGACGATAAGAGCCGTCTTTCTTCGGAACCAGGAACAAGGGTGAATTCCACGGGGAATTCGATTCTTTGATGACACCTTGTTCTAACATTTCAGAGATAAGTTGTTGCACCACCTCCCTCTGACTGTGGTGGAGCTTGTATGCATTGATATATACAGGATTTGTATTGGGTTTGAACTTAATGTGGTGTTCAGCACACTGCGTAACTCCAAGCGGCTCGCCTGGTAGAGCAAGCGCCCCCCGATAATGTTCCAGAAGCTGGACTAAGGTTGGCTTAATTTCGGAATAGTGTGCAACTTTTAAGAATGCCTCTAAATTAGCTGTGTCTTGTTCGGGAGAAGGCTGACACGCCGAGGTTATGCCTGAGACTTGGGCTGAAGGGTATTCAGCTGGTTCCGGGGCGACATTTCTCCCATACACTAGACACTGGCATAATCGAACACCGTGTTTTAAGGATACAGGGGATCCAGACGTGTTTATTACCAATGCCTCTGCAAAACCTCCCTCCTTGACCGTTGCAAGAGTTACCTCCACCGTCACGCGGTGTACGTGAGGAACTCCGTCGATACACACATCACTGCCCGCCGGAGGGGCGTTAGGCAAACGGATTTTAACAAGTTTTGCAGCACGATCCGGAACTATATGAGGACCTTCTACGACTGCCGTTACTGTCCGACACAAGTCTGCAATGGTTTCGTGTGGTTTGACCGTAAGAGGGGACACTTGGGCGGTGGCAGCCCCTGAGTCTGTGGTGGGTTGGTCATTTTCCCCATCTGAGGGTGAGATTACAGGTGACAGAGGCGATGGATTGACCATCCCCTGTATGCGTCGGCCTTGATACACGATCGCGTTGCGTACAGGGTTTATGGCGATGTGCAGGTCTTTCATGGCGTTTAATCCTAAGATCCCATCCACAGGTAAAGCAAACCTGCTAGAGACATAAAAGAAATCTCGAAAGGGACATACTTTTTCATGTAAGCTGACTGTTAGTGGTACTCGCCCAAGGATTCCCAAGGTGGTGCCCGTCACACCTACCACATTCAGGTCGTTCTCTTGGAGCGGCCAATTTTCCCCACTCGCTTGTCGTGTCAGTGACCTGTAAGCGGAGTCGGATATGACATTGACTGTGGCACCTGTGTCAACCGCTAAGGTGAGTGAAATTTTGCCCACCTTGCAAGGGAGGGCAATTATGCTTGTCCGTCCCAAGGCGGCAATGCCGGAGTCAAGTTGCTCCCAATTAGTATTTTCCTTAAGGGACACTTGGATGTACGCCTCGGGGCTGTCACGAAGTCATGTCTTTTTATTCTGAGAAGAGGAGTGTGGTTTACTGTCCGCTGAGGACTTGTACGTCTGTTCCTCCTTGGCCTTTTGTATTGCAGAACAACTGTCTGAATCATGAAAAAAATCTGATGATGGAGTGCCAAAAGACACGTACACCAGGACCTTAGAACGATTCGCGCGGGGAAAAAAAGCGCTCGTTTTCAAAACTAGGTAACAAGTGACTCCAGGTGGAGTCACGGTAAAGTAGTGGTCATGCAATCATCGTCGCGAACAGTGTTTCTTCCGCCTACGGAGGGTGAATTTTCAAGTCTTTTGAGTAGCTTTCCACATCAGGTGGGGGGTGGTTTTGGCAATATTCGAACTGTGCATTTCGCCCATCCTGCAAGACTACATCAAAGAGGTGGCGGTATTTTTAGTACGCTCGCAAACCTAGCCAAGAGTGTAATGCCCTTTCTATTCAGAACCGTTAAGCCCTCAGCGCTTAAGTTTACTCAAGATGTTATCCAGGATGTGAGCAGTGGACAAAGAAGTGTGAGAGGCGCTTTAACCCATAAGCGTCGGGCTAGAGGATTATTGTCGTCCTCGCACCGCGCGGGCGGTGCTGATAGATTTTGTATAATAGGTGTCTTTCATCAATGCCCCGTGTGGCAATTTCAAACGAAAACATAATAATTTATATTGTTTTTTCATCGCCAATCCTTCCTCTCCACGATTAAATAAATTTGAAGTGTCTACGTCGCAGCACGGCATAGATATGATGTTGGGAAGAGGTGCTATTTTTGGCCAAGCCGTGCGCGTCGGATGGCGGGAACTCCCGCCACCCGACGCTTTCCGCCCGAGCGGGAATTCCCGTCACCCGACGCACACGGGTTAAAGAAAAGAGGTATTGAAGCCTTAAGTGACGTAGGTGCTAGAATTATTAAAGGAGGAAAAAAAAGAGGTTACTTCGCGAAACAAGAAGAAAAAAAAATAATAAAAGGAAAAGTGGTTGAGAAAGAACAGAGATGTGTTTGATATAATTTAGTAATGTGGAGGTGAGGTGGACACTCATGAAAAAAAAGGGGGGTGGAAACATTCTGACCTGCGCGCGCGCGTGGGCTTGCCATTTTTTTTTAGCGAGTGGTCTCTTATCAAGTTAACACGTCGCCCGCTCCCGCGACCAGTGTCTCCATTAGTATATAGCGGGCGACGAAAGCGACAACAGCATGGCCTCCGCCGCTCCCTCCGTTCCGATTTCTGATTATGCGCTCAGTGTGGTTGACGAATTCCCTAGAATCAACAGACAACGCCAGGTTGAGAGCTCTATTGGGTCTAAAACTCTTGTCGACATTTTACCTGTAAATTTCTCCAGCCACGCCCGTTTAAAAGATAAGTACCTAGAGTTCCGCGTGCCGGGGGTGAAGGGGGCATTTATCGATCTTGCTAAATTAATTCTTGAGTTGAAATTAGTGTCACTCAAGCTGATGGACAAACAAAAGTCGAGGAGGCTGTCAATGTCGAATTCTGCAATGGCACTGCTAATACCATGTTCAAATCAATTCAGGTGTATGTAGGCGATTAAATGGTTGAAAGTAACCCATACTTTAATTACTGGTCATTCCTAAAAATGCTCACCACCTTCTCCACGTTAAAACTCAAATCATTCGGAGAAATAATAAACCTCCTCAAAGATAACAGGTTGGGTGGAGCAGGCGTAGCTGAAACCTATGACGCCGCATACTTCACTAGCCTTGGGAGCAAATACAAGAGACATTTAAAAGATATCAAAGATCACGGTCGTCATCTCACCTTCCCATTAATGTCGGACATTACTTCTTGTGATCAGTATTTATGCGACGACATCCCATTTGAACACTGACGGCGATGGGAGTGCTGTGCGTGCCCATATTGATTTTGCTAAACTTTGGGTCACCAGACTCCAACCCTATCCGTCAGCATTGCTTTTTTTTTTTTTTTTACAGCAAAGGAGACAGCTCAAGGGCACAAAAAAGTAAACATTAATAAAAAAATGCCCGCTACTCGCTGCTCCTAAAAAGAATCCAAAGAGGTGGCCGAAAGATAGGTCAGTTTCGGGGGGAGATACCCTCCTCTTGAAAGAGTTCAAGTCGTAGGCAGGAGGAAATACAGATGAAGGAAGATTGTTCCAGAGTTTACCAGCGTGAGGGATGAAAGAGTGAAGATGCTGGTTAACTCTTGCATAAGGGGTTTGGACAGTATAGGGATGAGCATGAGTAGAAAGTCGAGTGCAGCGGGGCAGCGGGAGGGGGGGAGGCATGCAGTTAGCAAGTTCAGAAGAGCAGTCAGCGTGGAAATATCGATAGAAGATAGAAAGAGAGGCAACATTGCGGGGGAATTTAAGAGGTAGAAGACTATCAGTATGAGGAGGAGAGCTGATGAGACGAAGAGCCTTTGCCTCCACTCTGTCCAGAAGAGCTGTGTGAGTGGAGCCCCCCCACACATGAGATGCATACTCCATACGAGGGCGGACAAGGCCCCTGTATATGGACAGCAACTGTGCAGGGGAGAAGAACTGGCGGAGACGGTACAGAACGCCCAGCCTCGAGGAAGCTGATTTAATAAGAGATGAGATATGAAGTTTCCAGTTGAGATTTTGAGTTAAGGATAGACCGAGGATGTTTAGTGTTGAGGAAGGTGATAGCTGGGTGTTGTCAAAGAATAGGGGATAGTTGTTTGGAAGATTGTGTCGAGTGGATAGGTGGAGAAACTGTGTTTTGAGGCGTTGAAGGACACCAGGTTCTTCTTGCCCCAATCGGAAATAATAGTAAGGTCTGAGGCTAAGCGTTCTGCAGCCTCCAGCCTTGAGTCGTTAAGTTCCTGAAGGGTGGGTCTTCTATTAAAAGAAGTTGAATAATGCAGAGTGGAATCATCGGCGTAGGAATGGATAGGACAGTTCGTTTTGGAAAGATCATCATCAATGAACAACAGAAAAAGAGTGGGAGATATGACAGAACCCTGTGGGACACCACTGTTAATAGATTTAGGGGAAGAACAGTGACCGTCTACCACGGCAGAAATAGAACGGTCAGAAAGGAAACTGGAGATAAAGGTACCGAGAGAAGGATAGAAACCGTAGGAGGGTAGTTTAGAAAGCAAAGATTTGTGCCAGACCCTATCAAAAGCTTTTGATATGTCCAGCGCAATAGCAAAAGTTTCACCGAAACGGCTAAGAGAGGATGACCAAGAGTCAGTTAAGAAGGCTAGGAGATCACCAGTAGAACGCCCCTTGCGGAACCCATACTGGCGATCAGATAGAAGGTCAGAAGTGGAAAGGTGCTTTTGAATCTTCCGGTTAAGGATTGATTCAAAAGCTTTAGATAGACAAGAGAGTAAAGCAATAGGACGGTAGTTTGAGGGATTGGAGCGGTCACCCTTCTTAGGTACAGGCTGTATGAAGGCATACTTCCAGCAAGAAGGAAAGGTAGATGTTGACAGGCAGAGGCGAAAGAGTTTGACCAGGCAGGGTGACAGTGATTTTAAATAAAGAATTAGAGACAGAAAAATAACGCGTACAATATTTAACAAGACGTTATATAAATCTCTGGTTCTCGGCAAACAGCAGACAAGTATTGTCTGTGACCAACCGTGGGGAAATGTCATTCCAGAGCGTTTATATATCGTTATGGCTGACATGGGGGCCTTTTCGGGTGTATATAATAAAAATGGCTTGTATTTCAAGAATGCTAATTTGTCTGAACTAACAGTCTCTGTCAATGGTATGAATATGTATAAAATACGGTTTCTTTTCCCCACGAGTGTACGCGAGTTTATTATGATATTTTAGATAGTTTAGGAGAAAATTACACTTTGCTTGATTACGATAGCTTTAGGAAAGGAAGGACAGTGTTTGTTTTTAGTTTGTTACCGGAAGACATACGAGGCACAGTGCCTCTTGAACACAGTGGAAACTTACGCATAAGTCTTCAGCTTAAAAAAGGCTTGGATGAAAATTTAGTAAATATCTGTTGTGGGGATACAAAGGGAGTGTTGTTAATCAACTCGGAGAGGCACGTGTCTTGCGACACTAGAGCATAATGAATAATCAACAAATTATGAAAGCTCTACAAGGAAGACTTTATCACAATAATATATATTTCTTAGGCTGTCTTCCCGCTGACGATGTAGCGAAATTAAATCTAAGGAGTGAGTCAGACAAGCCCATTGTCTTTATTGCTAATGTGTTAGGTGCATCGCAAGCTTCGAAAATGGGTCACTGGGTGGTGTTCTATGTTAGTGATAAGTGTATATATTTCTTCGACACATACGCCCTGACCCCATCATTATATTCTAAGTACTTTCGAAGTTTCTTAAATAAGCATAAAGATTATCCTGTTTTTAAACTTGCCGCAAGATTACAGTCGGACAAAACTCTGGTGTGTGGCGTGTATTGCATTCAATTCGTATACTTATGTAATAAAATAGGCTGAGAGGACTAGTCAGTTTTTGAAAGATAATTATGATTTAGGAATTTTTTTGAAGAATGACAGAAAGGTGTTAACATATGCTTATAGAATGTTTAAAATGCCCCCATGTATAAAAACATTTTGTCAATCTAGTCAAGGACTGACTTACAAGCATTGTATTTCTAAGATATGTGGCTAACTTATTAAATGTTGCATGATAATAATGTGTGCTTGTGTGTGTGTGTGTGTGTGTGTGTGTGTGTGTGTGTGTGCGTGTGTGTGTGTAAAAAAACGTAGAGAAGTAGCATGTAGCTTATTCATTTATGGCGTGTGTGTGTAGTTGTATGTAGTTATTAAGAACAGGATTCTGTTTTTTTTTTTTTTTTCGTGCGACGTGACCGGGTGGGTGTGAGTTTGATCACGCTTTCCTATTGTTCGGAAGAAGAATGGCTTGTGGTTTTGGGCACGTGTGCGCGTGTGTGTATACATGTGTGGGCGTGTCCCCTATAACCTGGGGTAGCCTCGGAAAAAAGAAAAGGCTTGTGGTAGTGTGCGCATATGCCCCAAATAACCCCCGGGTAGCTTAGTCAGTCCCCTAACGTTACGAGAGGAGCATCATGGAGGAAGTCTTCGCCGTCATGAACTTACAATAACAACAACAACAATAACAGCAGCAGCCCCACGCTGCCGCTGCAACTCTTCATGCTGACGATGTTGACGATCAGATAATGGGTCAAGCCGCATTAGAAGTTGAAGCCATGGATAACACATCCCAAGCTGAAGCCGTGGATAACACATCACATCCCAGAAACGGAGGTGAGATATCCGCCTATTGTTTTTTTTTTCTGTGCGCACAAGCGCTGGTGTGTGTGTGTGTGTGTGTGTGTGTGTGTGTGTGTGTGTGTGTGTGTGTGTGTGTGTGTGTATTTCTTATTCGTTGTGTTTAAAAAAATATATATATTTCTTGTCATTTCAGCGGATGGTGGTGGTGGTGAGGTGGGGGATGTTCCAGAAACTCCCAAGTCTACCGGTGAACACATCACGGGCGAGTCATTGGGCAACAACAACAACAACAACCGCGGCGCGTTGGGAGGTGTCGGTAAAATGGGCGGCGCGTGCTGAGGAGGGACTTCTGCGACTTCTGAAGGATGTGATACCTCCATTACCAGTGTCTCATCTGAAGAACGACCCACCGGCCAGCGTAACGCATAGTAAGTATTTTTATTCTTAGAGAGAGAGAGAGATAGAGAGAGAGAGAGAGAGCGAGAGAGAGAGAGAGAGAGAGAGAGAGAGAGAGAGAGAGAGAGATTTTTTTTTTTGTCTAATAATGTTTCTCTATCTTTTCATAAGTCCACGGCAACAACAACAGACACGCTTCGGTGATGGTGTGTCTTGACTCTCCGTCGGGCGCTGAATCGCGAGAGCGGCGGCGAAGTCGTCTGCAGCAAAAAGATCATGAAATGCGTCAATCACGACTGGAAAAAAAAATGCAGCATATGGCGGAGGCGTTGCGGCAGCTCCAGCAGCAGGGGTGTAGCGAGCAGCAGGAGACGCACCAGAGACGGCAAGATCGCGACCGGGGACAAGAACGGCGCCGAAGAATGACAAAGAATAATTTGCCGAAGCAGCAAGAACACCGGGAACCAAGACTGTATAGAAGAAGAGCCTCCACAAAGCTGGGAGAAAAAAACATCATGTGGCCAAACGTGAGGCGGGTCTCTTCTCCTCGGCAGCGGCGTACGGTCGGGGAAAACCAATGAAAAAAAATATCTGTGACCAAGAAACTCGTCTTTGAAGACCCACCAGCGTAGCGTGTAGCAACTGCGGCCGCTGAAGTACAGTCCTTCCTTCAGCTCTCAATTCTTTGAATTTATCTCATAGCATGGATGTGAATAATATTATAAATGTTCTTGATGAGAGTCCTATATTTAGTGCTTAACAATCATTTTTTGTATATATGTACTCGCTCTGTGTGTATTATTTTTTTATATATATGTACTTGTGTTGTGTTTTTTTTTTCTTCATTTGTATATGTACTTGTGTTATTATATTTTTATGGGCTGTCTTTGGGCATGTACGACATAAGTTTGTAATGTCTCTTTCAATTAGGATTTGTTTTGGGGGAGGGAAAAGAAGGGGGTTGGGTGGGTGGGTTTCCATTGTATTTCTTTGAGCCTGTACGGTGTGAGTTTGTAATGTCTTTTTTTTATGGCGATTGTGTGTTTTGGTACTCTACCTTAGGCTTAGCATGTATTTAGTCTGGATTAAGAAAGAACAAATTAGCCTGGATTAAGAAAGAACAAATAAAATAGACTAGATTAAGGTAATATAATAACTTGTCATACCAGTTTTTCCACTATATTTCAATAAAACAAATGTATAAAACCTACTTTTCCCGTTCCTACCCCCTCACTGAAAAGACAATCGATATAACTCCAGTCAATATGAAAATCAACAGTAACACACACACACACACACACACACACACACACACACACACACACACACACACACACACACACACACACACACACACACACACACACACACACACACACATATGCTGGCAAACTGAAAAATCAATAGCGGGTAGAGGGAGAGGGAGAAGGAATGGTAGCCTCAGACTGACCATCAAGTCACCGCTCGCGAGGGGTGGGGTATAGAGGGGGACACGCGCACACATGCTGGCAAACTGGAAAAAAAATCAATACCGAGAGGTGTAGAGGGAGAGGGAGGGGGAATGGTAGCCACAGGCCTTCGCCCAACAAGTCACCGCTCGCGCTAACCGATCCCCAGCAGGAGGATAACGCCCCTACACGGTGCGAAAGGACGCCCCTAACCGATCCCCCGGCAGGAGGGTGACGCCCCGGTACGGTGCGAAATGACGCCCCTAACCGATCCCCCGGCAGGAGGGTGACGCCTCGGTACAGTGGGAAAGGACGCCCCTAACCGATCCCCCGGCAGGAGGGTGACGCCCCGGTACGGTGGTTGCCACAGGCCTCCGCCCAACGCTCACGAAAAGGGGTGGGTCTAGAGAGATAAACGCTGGCGTGGGCACGCCGGAAGGTGGTGGGGGTGGTGGTAGGGTGGTGGGTTTTTAGGGGGTGGATGGTCACTTTGGGAAGCTTTTACCACCCCGGTTAGGTAGTGGTAGGTCCCCCCGGCGGCTGGCTGGCTGGCTGCCCGGCCGCGCATTTTCGACGTATAAAATTTTCAACGTGATTTCTGGCGCTAATTATTTAGTCCTTTCACTGTGTCCAAAATTTTAGTCCTGTCACTGTCTCCTTCTTACACTACTGTTCGCTTTGCCTCTTGAGCACTGGCCGAGGCAGTCACTAACGGGTAAACGGCGGGAGTACCGGATTCAGGCCTCGCGAGCGCTGGCCGAGGCCAACGGATAATCGGCGGGGGTAGGTCGCTCGAACTTAATGGTTCGCTTTACCTCTTGAGCGCTGGCCGAGGCAGTCACTGACGGGTAAACGGCGGGAGTACCGGTTTCAGGCCTCGCGAGCGCTGGCCGAGGCCAACGGCTAATCGGCGGGGGTAGGTCGCTCGAACTTAAGGCAGTCACTGACGGGTAAACGGCGGGAGTACCGGTTTCAGGCCTCGCGAGCGCTGGCCGAGGCCAACGGCTAATCAGCGGTGGTAGGTCGCGCGCCCTTAATGGTTCGCTTTGCCTCCTGAGGGCTGGCCGAGGCAGTCACCGACTGCTCGACTGACGGGTAAACGGCTGGAGTAACGGACAAACCAAAGAGACACTGGCCCTTCATACGACATACAATTTGGTGTGTGGCGGGTAAACTTTGCGTCTTGAGCGCTGGACGAGGCCCTCAGTCATAATCGTGTGGCGGGTAAACCTGGGGGGGGGGGGTAGCGCGGCAGCACCTGATGGCTCGTTTTGCCTCGTGAGCGCTGGACGAGGCAAGCGGCTAATCAGCGGGGGCAGCTCGCTCGCACTTAATAATGGTTCGTTTTGCCTCTTGAGCCATGACCGAGGCAGTAAGTGACGGGTAAACGGCGGGAGTAACGTACTCAGGCCTCGCGAGCGCTGGCCCAGGCGAACAGGTAATCGGCGGGGGTAGGTCGCTTGCCCTTAATGGTTCGCTTTGCCTCTTGAGCGCTGGCCGAGGTAGTCACTGACGGATAAACGGCGGTAGTAACGGACTCAGGCCTCGCGAGTGCTGGCCGAGGCCAGCGGGTAATCGGCGAGGGTAGGTCGCTCGTCCTTAATGGTTCGCTTTCACTCCTGAGCGCTGGTCTGATGCAGTCACCGACTGCTCGAGTGACGGGTAAACGGCTTTAGTAACGGACAAGTCAAGGAGACACTGGCCCTTCATACGACATACAATTTGGTGTGTGGCGTCTTCAGCGCTGGACGAGGCCCTCAGTCATGAATCGTGTGGCTGGTAAACGGGAGGGGGGGTGGGGGCGGGGGGGTAACGCGCCAGCACCTGATAGCTCGTTTTGCCTCGTGAGCGCTGGACGAGGCAAGCGGGTAATCATTGGGGGTAGCTCGCTCGCACTTAATAATGGTTCGTTTTCACTCGTGACTGCTGGCCGAGACTAACGGGTAATCGGCGGAGGTATGTCGCTCTCCCTTAAAAATGATTCGCTTTGCCTCTTGAGCGCTGGCCGAGGCATTAACTGACGGGTAAACGGCGAGAGTAGGTCGCTCGGCCTTAATGGTTCGCTTTGCCTCTTGAGCGCTGGCCGAGGCAGTAACTGACGGGTAAAAGGCGGGAGTAACGGACTCAGACCTCGCGAGCGCTGGCCGAGACCAGCGGGTAATCGGCGATGGTAGGTCGCTCTCCCTTAATGGTTCGCTTTGCCTCCTGAGCGCTGGCCGAGGCAATCAACGACTTCTCGAGTGACGGGTAGACGGCTGGAGTAACGGACAAGTCAAGGAGACACTGGCCCTTCATACGACATACAATTTGGTGTATGGTGGGTAATCTTTGCGTCTTCAGCGCTGGACGAGGCCCTCAGTCATGAATCGTGTGGCGGGTAAACGGGGGGGGGGGCAACGCGCCAGCAACTGATGGCTCGATTTGCCTCGTGAGCGCTGGACGAGTCAAGCGGGTAATCAACGGGGGTAACTCGCTCTCACTTAATAATGGTTCTTTTTGCCTCGTGAGTGCTGGACGAGGCAAGCGGGTAATCGGCGGAGGTAGGTCGCTTTCTCTGAATAATGGTTCGCTTTGCCTCTTGAGCGCTGGCCGAGGCAGTAACTGACGGGTAAACGGCAGGAGTAACGGACTCAGGCCTCGCGAGCGCTGGCCGAGGTCAGCGGGTAGTCGGCGGTGGTAGGTCGCTCGCCCTTAATGGTTCGCTTTGCCTCTTGAGCGCTGGCAGAAGCAGTCACTGACGGGTAAACGGCGGGAGTAACTTACGAATTCAGGCATCGCGAACGCTGGCCGAGGCCAGCGGGTAATCGGCGGGGGTAGGTCGCTCGCCCTTAATGGTTCGCTTTTTCTCTCGATCGCTGGCAGAAGCAGTCACTGGCGGGTAAACGGCGGGAGCAACGGACTTATGCCTCGCGAGCGCTGGACGAGGACAGCGGGTAATCGGCGAGGGTAGTTCGCTCGCCCTTAATGGTTCGCTTTGCCTCTTCAACGCTGGCCGAGGCAGTCACTGACGGGTAAACGGCGAGAGTAACGTACTCAGGCCTTGCGAGCGCAGGCCGAGTCTAGCGAGTAATCGGCGGGGGTAGGTCGCTCCCCCTTAATGGTTCGCTTTGCCTCTTGAGCGGTGGCCGAGGCAGTCACTGACGCGTAAACGGCGAGTGTAACGGATTCAGGCCTCGCGAGCGCTGGCCGAGGCCAGCGTGTAATCGACGGGAGTAGGTCGCTCGCCGTTAATGATTCCTTTACCTCTTAGGCGCTGGCAGAAGCAGTCACTGGCGGGTAAACGGCGGGAGCAACGGACTTATGCCTCGCGAGCGCTGGTCGAGGACAGCGGGCAATCGCCTGGGGTAGGTCGGTCGCCCTTAATGGTTCGCTTTGCCTACTGAGCGCTGGCTGAGGCAGTCACCGACTGCTCGAGTGACGGGTAAACGGCTGGAGTAAGTCAAGGTCAAGAGACTGGCCCTTCAAACGACATACAATTAGGTGTGGCGGGTAAACTTTGCGTCTTCAGCGCAGGACGAGGCTTTCAGTCATGAATCGTGTGGCGGGTAAACTGGGGGGGGGGGGGGGGGAGTAAAACGCCAGCACCTGATGGCTCATTTTGCCTCATGAGCGCTGGACAAGGCAAGCGGGTAATCAGCGGGGGTAGCTCGCTCGCACTAAATAATGGTTCGCTTTGCCTCTTGAGCGCTGGCCGAGGCAGTCACTGACGGGTAAACGGCGGGAGTAACGGACTCAGGCCTTGCGAGCGCTGGTCGAGGCCAGCGGGTAATCGGCAAGGGTAGTTCGCTCGCCCTTCATGGTTCGCTTTGCCTCTTCAACGCTGGCCGAGGCAGTCATTGACGGGTAAACGGCGAGAGTAACGTACTCAGGCCTTGCGAGCGCTGGCCGAGTCTAGCGAGTAATCGGCGGGGGTAGGTCGCTCCCCCTTAATGGATCGCTTTGCCTCTTGAGCGGTGGCCGAGGCAGTCACTGACGCGTAAACGGTGAGGGTAACGGATTCAGGCATCGCGAGCGCTGGCCGAGGCCAGCGTGTAATCGACGGGAGTAGGTCGCTCGCCGTTAATGATTCCTTTACCTCTTAGGCGCTGGCAGAAGCAGTCACTGGCGGGTAAACGGCGGGAGCAACGGACTTATGCCTCGCGAGCGCTGGCCGAGGACAGCGGGCAATCGCCTGGGGTAGGTCGGTCGCCCTTAATGGTTCGCTTTGCCTACTGAGCGCTGGCTGAGGCAGTCACCGACTGCTCGAGTGACGGGTAAACGGCTGGAGTAAGGGAGAAGTCAAGGAGACACTGGCCCTTCAAACGACATACAATTAGGTGTGTGGCGGGTAAACTTTGCGTCTTCAGCGCAGGACGAGGCTTTCAGTCATGAATCGTGTGGCGGGTAAACTGGGGGGGGGGGGGGGGAGTAAAACGCCAGCACCTGATGGCTCATTTTGCCTCATGAGCGCTGGACAAGGCAAGCGGGTAATCAGCGGGGGTAGCTCGCTCGCACTAAATAATGGTTCGCTTTGCCTCTTGAGCGCTGGCCGAGGCAGTCACTGACGGGTAAACGGCGGGAGTAACGGACTCAGGCCTTGCGAGCGCTGGTCGAGGCCAGCGGGTAATCGGCAAGGGTAGTTCGCTCGCCCTTAATGGTTCGCTTTGCCTCTTCAACGCTGGCCGAGGCAGTCATTGACGGGTAAACGGCGAGAGTAACGTACTCAGGCCTTGCGAGCGCTGGCCGAGTCTAGCGAGTAATCGGCGGGGGTAGGTCGCTCCCCCTTAATGGATCGCTTTGCCTCTTGAGCGGTGGCCGAGGCAGTCACTGACGCGTAAACGGTGAGGGTAACGGATTCAGGCATCGCGAGCGCTGGCCGAGGCCAGCGTGTAATCGACGGGGGTAGGTCGCTCGCCGTTAATGGTTCGCTTTGCCTCTTAGACGCTGGCCGAAGCAGTCACTGACGGGTAAACGGCGGGAGTAACGGGATCAGGCCTCGGGAGCGCCTCGGCCAGCGGGTAATCGCATGGGGTAGGTCGGTCGCCCTTAATGGTTCGCTTTGCCTACTGAGCGCTGGCTGAGGCAGTCACCGACTGCTCGAGTGACGGGTAAACGGCTGGAGTAAGGGACAAGTCAAGGAGACACTGGCCCTTCATACGACATACAGTTTGGTGTGTGGCGGGTAAACTTTGCGTCTTGAGCGCAGGACGAGGCTTTCAGTCATGAATCGTGTGGCGGGTAAACTTTGCGTCTTGAGCGCAGGACGAGGCTTTCAGTCATGAATCGTGTGGCGGGTAAACTGGGGGGGGGGGGGGGGGGTAAAACGCCAGCACCTGATGGATCGTTTTGCCTCGTGAGCGCTGGACGAAGCAAGCGGGTAATCAGCGGGGGTAGCTCGCTCGCACTTAATAATGGTTCGCTTTGCCTCTTGAGCGCTGGCAGAGGCAGTCACTGACGGGTAAACGGCGGGAGTAACGGACTCAGGCCTCGCGAGCGCTGGTCGAGGCCAGCGGGTAATCGGCGGGGGTAGTTCGCTCACCCATAATGGTTCGCTTTGCCTCTTGAGCACTGGCCGATGCAGTCACTGACGGGTAAACGGTGCGAGTAACGTACTCAGGCCTCGCGAGCGCTGGCCGAGACTAGCGAGTAATCGGCGGGGGTAGGTCGCTCGCCCTTAATGGTTCGCTTTGCCTCTTGAGCGCCTGCAGAGGCAGTCACTGACGCGTAAACGGCGAGGGTAACGGACTCAGGCCTCGCGAGCGCTGGCCGAGGCCAGCGGGTAATCGACGGGGGTAGGTCGCTCGCCGTTAATGGTTCCCTTTGCCTCTTGAGCGCTAGCCGAAGCAGTCACTGACGGGTAAACGGCGGGAGTAACGGAATCAGGCCTCGCGAGCGCTGGCCGAGGCCAGCGGGTAATCGGCGGGGGTAGGTCGATCGCCCTTAATGGTTCGCTTTGCCTCTTGAGCGCTGGCCGAGGCAGTAACTGACGGGTAAACGGCGAGAGTAACGGACTCAGGCCTCGCGAGCTCTGGCCGAGGCCAGCGGGTAATCGGCGGGGGTAGGTCGCTCGCCCTTAATGATTCGCTTTGCCTCTTGAGCGCTGGCCGAGGCAGTCACTGACGGGTAAACGGCGGGAGTAACGGACTCAGGCCTCGCGAGCGCTGGCCGAGGCCAGCGGGTAATCGGCGAGGGTAGGTCGCTCGCCCTTAATGCTTCGCTTTGTCTCCTGAGCGCTGGCCGAGGTATTCACCGACTGTTCGATTGACGGGTAAACGGCGTAATGTGTATATTATCACATACATGTGAATGTGTGAATGGATGTTGTATCGCCATGGCCCAGCGGCGCGAGGACGTTACCCACAGACGCTACGTTGTGCTTAGGAGGTGCTCCTGCCGTGGGAACGGTGCTGATTCAGCAAGCATGGTGCCGCTGGCCGCTCCTGTCCCGGGAGAAGCCGGGACAGATCAGGGCGGGCGGCGGACGAGAGCACAGGACTTATCGGAGTGTGCGGACGACTTACGACTCGTCCACAAAATACTGTAACTATTCTGTGAATATATTTAAAAAGCAATACAACCATTTAATCAACCAGAGAGAGAGAGAGAGAGAGAGTAAATTAAGTGAACTTAAAGTGAACTCAACGGCTCCGCTCGGCCAACACATAACCCACATCACTTAACTAAAAGGCTATTGTGTTGTCTCACGACTTCTATCAACTGGAGAAAGCAGGCAACGGTACACCGGACCTGACGTGAGATAACAGTTCGCGCCTTAATCAAAAACACAAAAAACAGCTAACAAAAAGGCTAACAAAAGTGGTGGCAGCGGTGGGATTCGAACCCACGCCTCCGAAGAGACTGTTGCTTCTGTTCCCGGCTTTAATCTAGACCTAATCTTCTTCTTCTTCCGCAGCGTTATTATCCCGTTTCTATACGGGGTCGCTGTTTTTGATGAGTCTCCTCCATCTAACCCTGTCCTCCGCCACTTCAAGGTCCAAGTTCTTCTTCCTGGCGTCCGCCACAATACAGTCCTTCCATCTCGTCTTGGGTGTTCCTCTCTTCCTTCTGCCACCCACTTCCATGTCCATTATCTGTCTTTCACAACTCCCTTCCTTTCTCCTCATGACATGACCAAACCATCTCAGTCTCGCTTCCTGCACCTTTTTACCCACACTTGTTACCTTAACTGTACCTCTTATGACTTCATTCTTGATCCTGTCCTTTCTTGTCACTCCACTCATCCATCTCAGCATTTTCATTTCTGTCACTTCCAATTTTCTTTCACTACTCTTCTTCATTGGCACAGTTTCTAGGCCATATGTCATAGCTGGTCTCACCACTGTTCTGTACACTTTCCCTTTTAATTTAATTGGCATTCGCTTGTCACAGAGGACTCCTGACATATCACGCCAATTATTCCATCCCGCCTGTATCCTTCTTGTAACTTCCGCCTCTTCATTTCCATCTGCCGCAACCGTTGAACCTAGATATCTGAAGTCCCTCACGCTATTCAGAGGCTGGCCATCTAATGTTATGCTCCTCATGTCCCTGTTCCTGCCTTGATCCTGGTCTGTCATCACCATATATTCCGTCTTACTTCTGCTTATTCGCATTCCCCGCCTCTCCAATGATATACGCCACTCCTCCATCCTCTCCTCCACTTCTTGTTTTGATTCACCAACCAACACCACATCATCCGCATACATAATGTCCCATGGCAGTCATGCCTGCTGCAGTTTTAACCTCGTTTTCACATTTCTGTACATCTCCATAATTTGTTTTATATAACTCTCTGGTACCATCTTCTTCCTCAAGCATCTCCATATTTCCTGCCTCGGAATTCGATCATAAGCTTTTTCCAGGTCAATGAATATTGCGTGTATCTCCCTCTGCTTCTCTCTATATTTTTCCATCATCTGTCTTAGCACAAAAATTGCGCTAGTCGTTCCCTTTTTAGGAATAAATCCGAACTGGCCCCTTGCTATCTCCACCACCTGTCTCAATCTTGCATCCATAATCCTCTCCCAGATCTTCATTGTGTGGGACAGAAGCTTTATTCCACGATAGTTTGCACAATCTTGCACATTCCCTTTCTCCTTGAAGATTGGAACCATTACACTTTCTCGCCACTCCTCCGGTATAACTTGCTGGTCTTCAATTTTCCTCATTAGTATCCACAAAATATCTACTCCTTCCCTTTCCAAAGCCAACCATGCCTTCACGGGGATGTTATCCGGGCCAACTGCCTTGTTCCTCTTCATTTTCTTCAGGGCCTTCTCCACTTCCACTCTCTCAATTGGCCTCGTTGGTCCCTCACATGGAACTCCATCTTCAAAATATTCACGGTGATTCTCCTCGTTTAGCAGTCCTGAAAATACTCCTTCCACCTTTCACGCACCTCTTCCTCTTTACTCAGTACACGCCCTTCCGCATCTAGTATTTGCTTTATGTGTTGAATATCTGTTGTAGCCTTGTTTCGGCTTTTCGCCAGCCAGTATATTTTCTTCTGACCTTGGGATGTTTCCAATTCTTCGTATATGTTCTCGCAAGCTTCCGCTTTCGCCACTGCTACTTCTTTCATTGCCGCCTTCTTCGCTCGCTGGTATTCATCTTTATCCAGTTGATTCCTCGTCTGTTCCCAATTCCGCTTCGCCTCCTTCTTTTCCCTTCTTTTCCCTCAACTTTTCTTGTATGTCCTGTTTCCATCACCTTACACTGCGTGGTTTACCTGATGTTTGTCCCAGTACTTCCCGGGCTGCATTCCTCATTGTTTCCGCGTTTGTCTCAAACCACCTATTAACATCTTTTATATCACAGTCCATCCTTTCCAGCACTTTTGTCTGAAATTCTAACCGTTGCAGTCTCACCCTCACCAGTCTATGTTGTGGTGCAACGTGGTCACCGGGTATTACTCTGCAGTCTTTTACCTCCCTTATGTTTGACCGCCTATACATAATATAGTCTATCTGTGCTGCATTGTTTCCACTCTTATAGGTGATGGTATGCTCTTCCCTTTTGGAGAAAAATGTATTCGTGACCATGAGGTCAAACGATACAGCCAAATCTACCACTCTTTCACCATCTCTATTTCTCCTTCCATACCCATGCCCGCCATGTATTCTTTCAATGCCATTGTTGTCCTCTCCTACATGTCCATTAAGATCAGCACCCATCATCACTCTCTCCTCTGCTGGAAAACTTTCCATCACGCCTCCAGCCTTCTCCAAAATACTTCCTTTTCTTCCTCTGTAACTCCTGTTTGTGGGGCATAAGCACTTACAATGTTTAATCCCCATGCCCTGTCCATTACCTTCATTACAATTATCCTGTCTCCTTCTCTGGTTACACTTATCACTTTTTCTTTTATATCAGGTGATAGTATAATTCCAACTCCATTTCTTCCCTCTTGATTTGATCCACTATAATACAATTTATATCCTTCAGCTAGCTCTTTCGCCTTGTTTCCCTTCCATCTCGTTTCCTGCACACACAGAACACTAATCCTTCTCATCCTCATCAACTCGACCACCTCTCACACTCGACCCGTAATGGTGCCAACATTTAGTGTTCCCAATCTCATGTTAATTGGAGCTGGCTTCTTTAGCCGCGCACGCTCACCGCGCGGTAGCCCTCGCTTCATCACAGAGATCGGGCGAGGCCCCTGTGCGTCGCTTCCGGGGTACGCCCTAACCTTTGTCGAAACTCCTGCATTGAGACTCATCATGCTGGCTTTGGCAGGTGGTTTTACAGCCGGATGCCCTTCCTGACAACAACCTTCCCCATTTACCCGGGCTTGGGACCGGCACTGAGTTGAGCTGGCTTGCTCCCCCAGTGGCTGGGGAAGGAGATTTTATCACCCGGTTCTGACACAAATGAATTGTTCATAACATCCTCGCATTGCAGGATGAAGTCTCTCGCACTGTAATCCGGTTCATTGCCTGCGAAAGCTCTGACTGATGCCGTAGTCGGCAGAAGTTTAATAGTGTTAGTAGCCATTGTGAATTCTTGGTTAGTCAAGATATTACCTTTGTTATCATGCGGGAGAGAAGCAGGAAGAGGAGGAGGAGGAACTCTGTCATGAGTTGACCCGCTCCTTAGGACACGGGAATTGACATCCTCGGCGGGCGCTTCCGAATCCTGCAGTAACTTCTGGAACTCCTTGGCCAAAATTTCTATATCTTTATCAGGCTGACCTGCCATTTAAAAAAAGGCATTAGGAAAATATGGCTTCATGAGGAAAAATATGGGAAAAGAAAAAGTATCACCGCTAAGTGTGTGCTCACACGCCTCAGATGTTTCCAAAACCCATTAAAAAGAGGGAAAAGAACAATTAGTGAATACTTACCATGATAAAAACTTCCCACTGTGCAATAAAACACACAAAAGAAAGGAGAAAAGAAAATGAATGATTATATATAAAATGCAAACAATGTTCACAAATCAGGAAAAATATTAAACATCCCTCTACACCTGAATAAAATTCAACAGCCTAAGGGAAACTAGATACGGCTCCACCCGGAGACACACAAAGCACGTAAATAAAAATCACCTGAAATGTCATCAACAAGTGGTGTATTAACATAATTTGTGGTGTGTCAGCTACATGCATGTGAATACCATAAAAAAAGTGTGAAGATTGTACTCGTGGCACTCCTTTGTCCTCGGCTGGCTAGCCCTCGTCCTTGGCTGGCTGTCCCCGCGACCTTGGAGCGGCCAGAGAGACCGCCGGCAGTGCCCGGTAGCGGCTGGCAGCGGTAACTGACGGGTAAACGGCGGGAGTAACGGACTCGGGATGCGTTATCGCACGGAGAGTGGAGTTACCATCGCCTAGAGAGCGAGAGAGAGAGGGGTCGCTGCATTGAAGGCTGATCGCATTGGCAAACACGGTAAGAACGTGCGCCGCCACGAGGAGCCGCAGCTAATGCCGAGAAGCTTCTCATGAAAGAGAGGGGGCAAGACCTGGCTGTCAACATCAACATCGACCTGAGAAGAATGAGGATTTCCAGGTGGAAGTGAGCGATGCCGAGTCTTGGCCCGCGGGAGGGTGGGCCCGAACTAGGATACAGTTCAACGGCGTTTGTTGAGGTCGGTGCGCGCAACACGAGAGACTAATCCCATCCAAGCTTGCTGGCCCCGGTCTGAGAGGTTGGCAAACGATTAGTCGCTCGGGTAGGTGCAGCGCGCTCCGGCCCCAAACAGCGTTCGGGAAGCTCGAGCGGGTTTGTGGAGCGAGTCCGCCGCCGGCTTGCTCAACCCTCGCTTCCTCACAGCACACTAGAGACCGTTCTCTTTGGGACCGTCCCGCACGAGGGTCTCGATCCCCCCGCTGGCCGCGCGAGCGAGAGCCAAGAGCGGGAAGACCGTTACGCTCGGCCCAGCCGCCGACCAGCCGTACCCCACAATCTCGCAATTCCGCGCCAGCGGGCCGCTCCCAACGGTCAGCATCGACTGTGGTCGCACTTCCAGGCAGCGGCGTTTACAAGCTCACGGCAGCTCTAGCGATTCTAGGAGCCGAGTTCTTAGCGGTTATTGGGTTGGGATGGGGTGCAAAGTCTTGTAGGGTTGCTATTTCTGGAGTACGTTGACTGTTTGCGTTGTGTGAGTATGTTTGTGGTCTTGTACATAAGTGTAAGTCTGTGTGCTTGTCTGGCGTATGTGCAGAGGTTCCATGTTTCTCAGTTGTTTGATCCGTGGTGTTGTGATTCCAGACGTTCGAGTGTAGTAGTTGTTTGTAATGAACCTAGCCGCCTTGGTGTTGATCTGTGCTCACGTATCAATGTTTCTGTGTGTGTGAGGATCGTGGAGCACGGATTGAGCTGAGCACCCCAAATTGCTCCTTTTCTCCCGAAGCTATTCATTCCTGCACATTACAGCCGAACCACATTTAACTAGACACTTGCGTAGTGTAGGTACGGTACCCGCAAAAAAAGTATGCGGAAAAGGAACGGGTTATGGCATAGGAGTGACCTTCCGTCGTTAGAGCTTGCCCAAGCAGGCTTAGATATCGTTATAGTATTGCTGGGCAACTATAGTCAGTCAGTCAATCAATGTCTAGCAGCCCTCCCAGTCCTGTTTCCCGCCAGTGCCGCTATTGAAGCTTGCCAGGAAAAGAAAGTTCTGCCTTTTCGTGGAGTGAGCAACATACGGAGTGAGCTGAGCACCACAAATGGCTCCTTTTCTCCCGAAGCTATTCCGAGGGATATCTCATGACTGCGGTAGCGGTGGCGGCTGATATTGTAGAATATTGGTGTAAAGGAATTGGTCAAACGCACACACTAAATTGGACTGTAACGATCATTTCTTAGATAAAGGTATACAGTACTTCATACAGTCTCGTTTCCCTTTCCTCAGTATTATCGTCAAGAACATGACGACCTAAATACTTTTCATTTAGAGTTTCATGACTAAAATCCTTCAGAAATCAGTCAGATTTGCTTATCATTAAAAGTAGTTTTACTGGTGCTAATCTATGAATATATATATATATATATATATATATATATATATATATATATATATATATATATATATATATATATATATATATATATATATATATATATATATATATATATATATATATATTCTTCATGCTTCCTAACACACACACACACACACACACACACACACACACACACACACTAAATTGGACTCAAACGATCATTTCTTAGATAAAGGTATACAGTACTTCATACAATCTCGTTTCCTTTCCTCAGTATTATCGTCAAGAACATGACGACCTAAATACTTTTCATTTAGAGTTTCATATATATCTATATATATATATATATATATATATATATATATATATATATATATATATATATATATATATATATATATATATATATATATATATATATATATATATATATATATATATATATATATATATATATATATATATATATATATATATATATATATATATATATATATATATATATATATATATATATATATATATATATATATATATATATATATATATATATATATATATATATATATATATATATATATATATATAGATATATATATATATATATATATATATATAGATTTATATTTATAGTCATTCATTCTTCATGCTTCATAAACCACACACACAGAAAAAAAATGTGTTAAAAAAATAAGACGTGCATACTTAACTGATAAATAAGTAAACATGAAATTGCGGAAAAAAAAAATTAATATATTTACTCCATACCCACTGACATAATAAGGTAACTCTAAACTACATTAGATGATAATCTTGTTGCAACAGCATCACCAGTACTGATCACTCGAATCCGTCACCTGATACAGAATCTTGGCATTACATGCAACTTACAAACAGTTTGCTGCACACATGTTTCCCACAACGTCAGTTTATTAGCACCGTGGGGTGACCAGACACCCCAAAGGAAACAGATGTGTCTTTTTTTCAAAGGACCTGCCACGGGACTGTCAACATTTCAGTAGTCTCTCCTCTCACGTATTCAGGAAGGTACTAGAAAGGAGAGTGATCTAAGTGTTGCCAATTCAAGACGGTGATCAAAAACGTCTTTTGGGGGGTTGTTCAAACACCCCAGGATACTAATGTAGGGTTAAGGAAAGCCTACCATCGCTAAAGGGCAGGACGTCGAAAAAGAGATCAAATAAAATGAGATAAAGTCAAAATGTACGTCGGTTACACCTAACTATAGAGGGGTTGCACTGACGTCACACCGCTTTTAGGGAAAAATAACTGTCAGCCATTTTAGGAGGCACGAGCGATCAGCTGAGCCCCTGGCCCGCTGGCACGTGCCTGCCGTCTTCATCTCTCAATCTAAGTGACTATGCAAAAAATCTGGACAGTGAGGCTAGGCTTCCTTGTATAACTATCCGTTAGTCTGGCAAATGATGATGGACACACCGTATATACATTTATTTTCAAACTTTAAGATATATTTGATGATATCAACAATGAATATATGACTAATTTAACCCGGGGCATCCTCGGGCGGTGTTTAGTAAG
>NW_026111854.1:1006766-1009266 GCF_024679095.1 Eriocheir sinensis | reverse complement strand
CATATTTCTCAAATGCTTCTGTTGTCCTGTACTGTTTGCCAACTCAACAGCTGCCTAATTTAATGGCATATCCTTAGCAATAAAAAAAACGCAAAATCTGACCATGAATATGAATAAAGAAGGGGTTGGTTTCTATTACATTTTATACCGTGACAGCAGGGTGAGAGTGACATACCGCAGTCATGACGTCATCGATGACGTTTCAGTGAGCTATCCTGAAGGCGGCTTTACACCTGGCAATTCCTAGTCGGCAATACAGTCGCGACGATCTAGCGGCTAGACCAGCTGGGTGCTCTCGGGAGCAAGTACGTTCACACGTGGGAGGAGAAGTCGGGAGCATCAAGACGTAATCTGCTAGTAAATCCAAGGGCATGAATTCATCCCAGACACCCCAAAAGGCTACTACCATATCTTAAAACCACAATGAATCTGGTCCATTAGCCTAATATTGTAGAAATACTTTATAGTATATCATCCTAACGGACTCCTCCTCCCCCAATTGGAAGCCAGCGTGACGTCATGGCATGCATAAGAAAGCTGTTTAACGAAACACACGAGAAAAAAAAAATCCTGCTCCCGTCGGGGATTAAACCAGCGATCAACGAGGCGGGTATGCCCCGCCTTAACCACTCGGCCACGGAGACGCCCTTCTCATGAGGCAAGCTAGGGAAGAGTTGGTCATCAGGGCGGCCGGTCAGCTGCAATACAAAGTAAAGCCAGCGCAGAGTAAATAATTATATGAAATACTAAGCTTTGCAAAGTCCTGTTCGTTAAGGTATGTCCTTAAGATACACCTCTACTTAGAGCAAGAGAGTTTCGACAAACAAGTTTTGGATCACTTACTTAACCGACGCGTCCTTGTCATCTTAAGTATAAACGTGAACGGGCTAAGTCTTTACCGACGCGTCCTTCCCAGCAAACCAGCACCATCGGCAGAAGGGCGCCCACCGTCAGCAGAATTTCTGACGTCAAATCGACGGAGGGCCTCCGTACTCCAACGACTTTAATTATCGTCTCCTGCAGTGACATGCTGTATGTGCGTGTGTAAAAGACGTTTTTTTTTTTTTTTTTTTTTTAATGTGGCCCTAAGGTATCTATGTGATGGATAATGAATCGATCGGTCTTTCCAGAAACTGCAAACGACCATGGGCATATAGTATATACACTTATGTACACACACACACACACACACACACACACACACACACACACACACACAATTAACATTCACCAGTGACGTGAATCCCTCTTCGATTGATTTTTTTATAAATCAATAATTGTGTTATCATTATTAATATATGTAAATTAAAATGAACTTGGGTACTACGTGGAGTTCTATACCCATAATGTGATGCGAAAAAAAAGTCGGGTGATGTGTTCCCTGCACGCCGCCGCGACACGAGTCAGTGTGCACTGTGACGTGGGCGGCAGTGGGTGTGTGACGTGTGTGTTTCTGTGCCATGTAAGTTTGCTGAAGTTCTCATGTATCTTATGCTGTACTGTGGTAGTTAGTTGTAATAAGTGCAGAAGATTCGCTGTAACTGATGAAATGACTCATTCATAACCCGATAGCCTAGCTACGTACTTTACTTTGTTTTCTGGTGAATTTTCTTTCTTTTTGTTTTTACTTAAATTCTCGCATTCTTTTCCTAATACTGTAATATTATATGTGCTAGTGGCAGATTCGTTGTCATAATATTTATTAATATAATAGCCTACTGCATAGTGTAAGTGCATAATGCTTTTTTATTAGTTTCCAGAATGTGTCCGTAGTCATATGATAGCGCATAGCCTACTGCCTAGTGTAAGTGTATATAGCTTTTTTATTAATTTCCAGAACGTGTCCGTGGCCATATGAGTAGACATAGCCTACTGCATAGTGTAAATGCATAATGTTTTTTTTTATGAGTATGCATAGCCTAATGCATAATGTAAGTGCATAACGCTTTTCTTTAATTAATTTCCAGAACGTGTCCGTGGGCATAGGAGTACGCATACCCTACTACATAGTGTAAATGCATAATGCTTTTTTTATGGGTAGGCATAGCCTACTGCATAGTGTAAGTGTATAATGCTTTTTTTATTATTAATTTCCAGAACGTGTCCGTGGGCCTAGGAGTACGCATAGCCTATTGCATAATGTAAGTACATAATGATTTTATTTTTTTTTTATTTTTTTATTAACTACAGGACTTCACAACATACTTATGACAGTAATTTTCAGGATGGTAGCAGCTAACAGCGATAGAAAAGTAACAATTTTATACGGACTAATTAAGAATTTAGATTTTATTTATTTATTTATCTATCTTTTTTACTTAAAGTAGCCTACCTACATGTAGCTTACTGTCAATGACTAGGATTTCTGTGTTCAAATTATGGGCCGGAGGACCAAAACAAGTTCAGGTAGTAGAATAATTACGAATGAGCAGCAGTTACATAACGGTTGTTGTATAGTTCATGCATCATTTGTGGGAAAGATAATTGAGCCAGAATAATA
>NW_026111854.1:991766-1001766 GCF_024679095.1 Eriocheir sinensis | reverse complement strand
TATTGATAGAAACTAATTGTTCCCAAAATGTTTGGCCCCGACGGTAGGATCTAAGGACGCTCACGTAGGCTCTTTATAGGAGTGAAAAAAAGACCAAGAACAGTTAATTCATTGAAAATACTATGACGCCTCATGAGATGTCCCTTTAGTCATATCTTCAATTTTAGATATAGCTACGCCACAAAGTGTATATTTAATGTGCTTTAATTTTAATGTCTGACGATGCTACTTAATTGAAAATACGATCCTTCAGTCATGGGATGCACTAGGAAAGACTTCAAGTTTAGATATAAGTTCGCTGCGATAGTGTATATTTAATGTGCCTTCAATTTGGCTGGGTAGGTGGGAAGACAGTATTCCCCCAGAGCGGGCCAAGCCACTCAGTGAGGTATATATGGGAGGTGAGAAGGGCTGAAGCCCTCTCAGGAGACCCTTCCATGTCCTCACTAACACGTTTGCCCTCATTGTCTCACCAACACTGGAGAGTAGTTCAGCATGCTCTCTAGACAGATCCTCTCTCTATCCACCACACTGCATTCACACAACATACCTTTCCCAAATTAAAATTTCAAAATGGCGCACATACACCAAGCCTCAAGGTCCCCCAGTGGGGACCTAAAATTCCCCAGGGAGGACTCCTTCTGGCTGCCGACCGAGAGGTGTCTTGATAACTCCTCAGACCTCTTTCTTCTCGAATTTCTGCCCAACATTCGCGGTCTTCGCTCTAATTTTCATTCTGTGGAACATCATCTCTCCTCCTCTAAACCTCACCTTCTCTTCCTTACCGAAACACAGGTTTCTGAGGCTACTGACAGCAATCTCTACTCTGGTCCCTCCTACTATCTCTATCCTAAATTTCAATCCAAAGCTGGATGTTGCGCCTACGTGCGCAACGACATCACTTGCTCTCGTGCCCACGACCTTGACTCTTTTGAATTTTCCACCATCTGGTTAAGACTTCACTGTCATTCTATTACTAAATACATCTGTGCTGTTTATCTCTCACCTAACTCTACCAACTATGTAAAATTCTTTGACTATTTGAATTCTAAAGTGGAGCACATCTTGACTCACTCTCCCTTCGCTGAAATCTCCATCCTAGGAGATATCAATGTTCACCACCAGCTTTGGCTTTCATCCTCTTTCACTGACCATCCTGGTGAACAAGCCTACAACTTTGCTATCCTCAACGACCTAGAGCAGTTGGTCCAGCACCCTACACGTATTCCCGACCGTCTTGGAGATCGGCCCAACATTCTAGACCTCTTCCTTACCTCAAACCCTTCTGCTTATTCTGTCAAACTGTTTTTCTCCGTTGGGCTCCTCCGATCACAATCTTATTTCTGCATCCTGTCCTATTTCTCCTGTACACCCTCTGGACCCACCGAAGAGGCGATGCTTCTGGCATTTTGCTTCAGCTCGGTGAGACGACCTAAGGATGTACTTTTCCGATTTCCCGTGGAATGACAACTGCTTCCAGATAGAGACCACTCTGTGTGTGCTCAGCGCATCACAGAGGTGATTGTCTCTGAAATGGAGGCATACATTCCTCGTTCTTTCTCTACTCCTCACGCTAAAAAGCCTTGGTTTAATCATGCTTGTTCTCGTGCTGTCAATGATAGAGAGGTAGCTCACAAAAGGTACCAGAGCCTTCAAACTAATGCTAATTATGAACTTTACATTTCTGCCCGAAATCGTGCCAAATCTATTCTTCGACTAACCAAAAATTCTTTCATTAATAGAAAATGTCAAAACCTTGCTTTCTCTAACTTTTCCCGTGACTTCTGGCATCTAGCCAAAAACATCTCCTCCAACTTTACTTCTTCATCTTTCCCTCCACTCCTCAGTCCTGACGGCAACACTGCCGTCTCATCTATCTCTAAGGCTGAACTCTTCTCTCAAACTTTTTCTAAAAACTCCACTCTGGACGATTCTGGGCATATTCCTCCTACTCATCCCCCTTCTGACTCCTTTATGCCTGTTATAAAGATTCTTCAAAATGATGTTTTCTATGCCCTCTCTGGTCTCAATCCTCAGAAGGCTTATGGACCTGATGGAGTGCCTCCTATTGTCCTTAAAAACTGTGCCTCCGTGCTGTCACCCTGCCTGGTCAAACTCTTTCGCCTCTGCCTGTCAACATCTACCTTTCCTTCTTGCTGGAAGTATGCCTTCATACAGCCTGTGCCTAAGAAAGGTGACCGCTCCAATCCCTCCAACTACCGTCCTATTGCCTTACTATCTTGTCTATCTAAAGCTTTTGAATCAATCCTTAACCGGAAGATTCAAAAGCACCTTTCCACTTCTGACCTTCTATCTGATCGCCAGTATGGGTTCCGCAAGGGGCGTTCTACTGGTGATCTAGCCTTCTTAACTGACTCTTGGTCATCCTCTCTTAGCCGTTTCGGTGAAACTTTTGCTATTGCGCTGGACATATCAAAAGCTTTTGATAGGGTCTGACACAAATCTTTGCTTTCTAAACTACCCTCCTACGGTTTCTATCCTTCTCTCTGTACCTTTATCTCCAGTTTCCTTTCTGACCGTTCTATTTCTGCCGTGGTAGACGGTCACTGTTCTTCCCCTAAATCTATTAACAGTGGTGTCCCACAGGGTTTTGTCCTATCTCCCATTCTTTTTCTGTTGTTCATTGATGATCTTTCCAAAACGAACTGTCCTATCCATTCCTACGCCGATGATTCCACTCTGCATTATTCAACTTCTTTTAATAGAAGACCCACCCTTCAGGAACTTAACGACTCAAGGCTGGAGGCTGCAGAACGCTTAGCCTCAGACCTTACTGTTATTTCCGATTGGGGCAAGAAGAACCTGGTGTCCTTCAACGCCTCAAAAACACAGTTTCTCCACCTATCCACTCGACACAATCTTCCAAACAACTATCCCCTATTCTTTGACAACACCCAGCTATCACCTTCCTCAACACTAAACATCCTCGGTCTATCCTTAACTCAAAATCTTAACTGGAAACTTCATATCTCATCTCTTACTAAATCAGCTTCCTCGAGGCTGGGCGTTCTGTACCGTCTCCGCCAGTTCTTCTCCTCTGCACCGTTGCTGTCCATATACAGGGCCTTGTCCGCCCTCGTATGGAGTATGCATCTCATGTGGAGGGCTCCACCACACATCGCTTCTGGAGAGAGTGGAGGCTAAGGCTCTTCGTCTCATCAGCTCTCCTCCTCATACTGATAGTCTTCTACCTCTTAAATTCCGCCGCAATGTTGCCTCTCTATCTTCTATCGATATTTCCACGCTGACTGCTCTTCTGAACTTGCTAACTGCATGCCTCCCCCCCTCCCGCGGCCCCGCTGCACTCGACTTTCTACTTATGCTCATCCCTATACTGTCCAAACCCCTTATGCAAGAGTTAACCAGCATCTTCACTCTTTCATCCCTCACGCTGGTAAACTCTGGAACAATCTTCCTTCATCTGTATTTCCTCCTGCCTACGACTTGAACTCTTTCAAGAGGACACCTCTCCTCCCGAAATTAACCTCTGATTTTGGACACTCCTTTAACCTCTGTTCGGGAGCAGTGAGTAGCGGGCCTTTTTTTCTTTTTTTTTCTTTGCGCCCTTCAGCTGTTTCCTTAGCTGTAAAAAAAAAAAAAAAAATTGTAATGCTTGACGGTGCTATTGATTTGAAAATACGATCACTCAGTCATGAGGTAAACATGGGAAAAATTTCAAATTTAGATATACCTACGCTGAGTCCTGTTCGACCGTACGAGTGGGTGAGGCGTCTCTATATAATGTGCTTCGATATTAATGTTTGACGATGCTAATGAATTGAAAATACGACCACGCAGTCATGACATGTCCTATCAAAGTCACCCTTCCGGATGAATTCCACAGTCCTTATATTCATAGTTCTTTAGCTCTGTGTGTGTAAGGGTGTGTGCATTAAGGATACTCCTCTGGGTGGCTTGTTTCCCACATTCCTGACAACCATAGTTTTTTTTTTTACCCCAGTGTGTGTGAGGGTGTTTCTATCAAGGTCACCCTTCCCGGTGATTCCCACACTCCTTAAATTCATCATTCTTTACACCAGTGTGTAAGGTGTATGCATCAGGATATTCTTCTTACATTCATAATTCTTTACACTAGTGTGTGTGGGTGTGTGCAACACCCTTACTCTTCCGGGAGGATTGTTTCAGACATGCCTGACTCAGTTTTTTTATCCCAATGCGTGTAAGGCTGTTTCTATCACCCTTCCGGTTGATTCCCAGACTCCTTAAATTCATAATTCTTTACACCAATGTGTACATCAGGGATATTCTTCTGGGTGGATTGTTTCCCACATTCTTGACATTCATAGTTTTGTACACCAGTGTGTGTTAGGCTGAATCTATCAAGGTCACCATTCCTTCCGGTTGATTCCGACACGCTTTACATTCATAATTCTTTACGCTAGTGTGTAAGGGTGTGTGCATCAGGGGTATTCTTCTGGGTGGATTGTTTCCCACATGCCTGACATTCATAGTGTTTTACTCCAGTGTGTGTTAGGGTGTATCAATCAAGGTCAACTTTCCTTCCGGTTGACTCCGACACTCCTTACATCCATAATTCTTTACGCTAGTGTGTGTAAGGGTGTGTGCATCAGGGATACTCTTCCGGTTGGATTGTTTCCCTCATGCCTGACTCATAGTTTTTTTTTATACAAGTGCGGGTAAGGGTGTTTCTATCAATGGAAGACGGGCCTCGCTCCCACGCGGATCTCTTGCCGTCCACACCACATTGTGTGGCCATCCGGTCTCTTTACGAGCTTCAAGTCTTGGAAAGAGTCTATCACTTGTAGGGAACATATTTTGCTTGCTTGGTGCCTAACCTAATGACTCTTCTAGAGAGCCAAGGAAACTATAAACATCTTAGAACCAAGGCTCGATCAGGAGGATTTCGCCATCAGGTTACGTGACGAAACCTCTAGCCTGGATAGTGATCCAAAGGTGGTTTATTGAAACTGGTCATTAGTAGTCATCTTTGTGGCTATAGCTCCCCCAAGGTTACAGGACATCTTTCCATAGCCCGAGCAGCACACAAGGTAGCTAAGCTGGCACACCACGGCAAGGTTACCAGTCCCATACTCTGGTGGGGAAAGCTCCAGAATGGTGCCAGATCTGTGGAGAGAAAATTCAAGATTAGATGAAATGATGACCCTAGCTAGCTATGAATAATGATAGTATGACAACATTGAGCATAATGGGTAATCAGGAAATTGAAACAAACCTCCTTTGTAACCTCCTTTGTAACCGCAGGGTTCACGCAGCGCCGGTCGCAGGCGGGACACGCTCATGCGATGGCGGCTCTAGCCTTCTCGCCACTCCGAGAGCTCGGACCGGCGTGTCTCCGGCCCTTCCGTGTAACGCGCTAGGCTGCGTGGGCGCGGGGGGTATGAGGTTGGGTGGGAGAGGGATGAGGTTGAGAGTTGGGGTTGTTGGGGACGTTGGCTGTGGGGAGGGTTGGTTAGAGGGGGGAGGGGGGAGGACATTCCTTACAGGTGGCCGCTGCTGCAAGGATGTACAGGTAGTAAATGTACCTCCAATAAAGCTCCCTCGCGGGAGGCATGTACTTCCTACCTACTTTCGCCTCAAAAGTCAAAGTCCTAAACGACCGTTCGCAAGATACTTTTGGGATCAATTTGCGAGATTGACTAGTACGGATTATCGCTCGCTGGTTGTTGCTAACGCTGAAAGCACCGTTAAATCTGAGTAATTCCTGATGCAAGCATCAAAACCCCGTTTGGGACGGTCACCGAGACAGGGGTAGAAATTATAGCAGGAAAGCGAGGTCAGCGAGCTGAAAATAATATGAAAATACTAATACTATTATTATTAATAATAGTAGTCATAGTACCAGTCCGAGCCACTCCTAGCCGCGAATAGACCGTTTGAGCTTCCCGACAGTGTGGTGAGCTCTATATCAAAGCTAATACGAGCAAAATGGCAAAAAAATCATGTTTGATGGTAACCACGGTTACGCATCTCGAGGGTGATATCGCACGCAATGTCGTCGGTAGCCCTTAGCTTCACCTGCTCGGGCAGAGCTTTCGACAGGCTGTATTGATGATACGCATCTCGAGGGTGACACTGCACGCAATGTCGTCGGTAGCCCTTAGCTTCACCTGCTCGGGCAGAGCTTCCGACAGGGAGTATCAATAATATGCATCTCGAGGGTAACACCGCACGCAAAATTGTCGGTAACCCTTAGCCCAGCCATCTGCCGGCGTTATTCCCATGACCCGGTGGGCAATATGGTTGCAAAGCTGAAACAGAAAGGAATTAACGGAAGGGCACCGCCAGGAGTGGAGCCTGTGGTTAAACATGCCCAGACAAGGAGAACGTTACGAGACCCAGATACAGGAAGGATTGACAGATTGAGGGCTGGCGCATGACTGAATTATATATTATCTCATGATGATGTTATGACAACGATTGAATTAAAGAGGTGTCAGAATCCCCGTGCTGGGGCTATACAGCGTAGGGGCGCGTCCCCCGGTTGGCAGATGGGGGGGTCCTCTTCAAGGATGCACAGTAGAGTGCCGAGGACCAACATAGCCTATACGAGAAGGAAAACTCTGATATCAAACCACCTACTGAACGTGAATAACCTGTTGCGTAGGTTATCCATGTTAAAAAAGTGAACATATTAACATTCAGGTTTTGTCTTTTCAGGTCATATAAACAGGTAAAAAAGATGAACGATATTGCAAGTATGACGTCGGAGGAGGATGACTCCGATCGTGACAAAACCTATAACTGGGAAAGCGAATACAAAGGCCTAAGAAGGCAACATGTAGAACTCTCTTCTGAAGAAGAAGAGGCAGTGCAACAGATCTCAAGAGCGAGAACTCGCCAGAAGCATGCGTTGAATGACGAGCCAAAACCCGATAAGTAGAGAGAGAGAGAGAGAGAGAGAGAGAGAGAGAGATTTCACAGGCTCATGTATCTGATGCATTTCTAAATTCTTTGCATTCTCCAGGCTGCAGCTTTTGGCCTGACGCACAGACAGAAGCAGCAACTGCCACAGATTCAGGCGAGTTTCTGGTGATTCTGTGTATGATATTGTTATGGTGCATTAAATATGATGGGTTGTACATTTGTAAAAATGCTTGCTCAACAAGAGTTCCCCACACAGATTCTGCCCAGTCGTCACAAAATAATGAGGACAGTGAAATGGTCGATGATCCAGAGACAAACACAAGAATGGACATTGGTATGGTGGGTTGCTCAACAACTACTGAAATGTTTGAGAGCATCGAGATGGACCCTGTGATGAAAAAAGATCTGAAGGACTTCCTCTCTCAGTTTGAGCAACCACCAACAGTTGAAGAAGTACAAACTCAATTCAGAAAAAAAAAATTAAGGTCCATGAAAATGCTATAAAACAACTGAAGGCTGAAGAATCAGTTTGTATAAGAATGACAAAAGATTTATGGGAAGCCATGAAAAGGGAACAAGAAAAAAGATTGAAACGTCAGCTAGGACAACACCGGCCTCGACCAAGGAAACGGGCCCTAACAAGCAGAAGACAGTAAGTATGTTAACCTGTTACCGATAACGACTATATAGGATGTATAAGAGTCGATCGGTATTAATATTACTGCATGCTTACAGGTTTTTGACTTGTTACAGGCGAAATTGCCCCATAGCAGGATGTCCTGGCAGGTGCATGAATCTGCATCGGCATCTCAGCAAATGTCGCGGGTATCTCACAAAGGCAGACAGGAATTAAGTCCTTAAGAAGTATGAGCAGCTTGTGCAAGTGAGTGTGTCTACGGAGGATGCCCCTCCTAAGTCCAAGACCAAACCTGACGGGAGCATGAAATACCCACTCCGCCAGTGCTGCGTTTGTGATAAAAATGTGAAACGGCTTGATGTCCATGCTGAAAAAGTCCATTTTGCTAGACGCAAATCAAGCCTATATAAAAAGATAATGACAGACTCCCTGGTTCTGACAACACAACCCAAAAATGCTGACATTGTCAAGGTCAGTTCTGGCAAAGTGACAATCACACTCTCAGATGGACTTAAATCATTCATAGAGGAATTTGAAAAATATATGGAAGACTGGACTCCTGTTAAAAAGGCAACCGCCAAGGCAGACATCAAAAATGTTATGAATGTTCTTACGTTCATGATGATGCAGCAGACCGTGGACACACTCACTGGCAGCGTAATCTGCAACTACTTCGTCTGAATGGACAGTGATGACCCTCCTGGCTACATTCCAAGCAGAACACATATGTACAGCTCCACATATATCCGCAAAATAATACACGCCACAACCAAAGCAGTGGATTGTTTGGCGGCAGCCGAGAAGGAAGTTTTCCGCATTAGTGAGGAGGATCACAGATTGACCCTAAGGAGACTCCGCACTATGACAGGTAGGTATTCAGGTTTTGTATACGTATCTGCCTTGTCTATACCTATTTCTTGCTGTAGGGTTGTACTGATTGTCCAATTTGCGCTCTCCTTTCCTTAGTGAAATACAAGAAGACGGAGAGAGTGGATATGATCAAGGCCAGGAGGAAGAAGGAGAGGGAAAATGTCTCCTTGGAGGTTGTCAACAAAATCTTGGAATCTGATTATATGAACGAATATACCTCCTCAGCACTGAAGTGCTACAAGGATCCCTCCTTCAGGCCGGCCACTCTCTCAGACTTCACGAACATGAGAGATGTGCTCATTCTCCTGTTCATGATTAAATCCTTGAGGAGACCGATGGAATTCACTGAGCATCGACTGTCTGAATACACAGAGATTGAGGAAAAAAAATCCCAGATGGAACAATCTATGGCATTCGGATTGCTGCTCATAAGACAGCTGAACAGGGTAGGTAGTGCATATTTATTCATCTTTGTCTTATGAAATGTGATTATATATATATATATATATATATATATATATATATATATATATATATATATATATATATATATATATATATATATATATATATATATATATATATGTCAATGAGTAACCCTGATTCTTATTCCAGGCCCAGCGCTGGTATACCTCACTGACATTGAAATGCGTCTGATGGACTCCTATATGAAGTACTACAGGCCACTTGTATCCTCTTGCATGTCACCTCAGTGTCTTGTATTCCAAACAAGAATACAAAGGAGCGATGCAGAATGTTGCTCAAAGATTTCATTCTCCAACCTGGCAAAACTCATCAGTAAGACTGCAAGAAGATGCACGCCAGAAGCAAATATAACATCTCGCATCCTAAGGCGCTCGTAGATCACACCGATATGGGACGAGATAAAGGACCCTACCTTTAGAAATAAGCTTGCCACACTGTGTGGCCACTCCCTGAGTACCGCTATTCGCTATTGTGAATTTAGCGACAGAGTGGTGCCAGGGATGGAAATAATAAAAAAAATTAAATGAACTACGAGATCGGTGCAAACACAAGAATGATGAGCAATTATTCAACCGAGACACTGAGGTGCTACCTGATGCGGAGTGGCAAGTGCCGTAAGTATGCTGGATAATGTGGAATGTAATCGGGTTACATATTTGATGTATGTAAACATACTTGGGTGTACAGTAACTCAGAAGCTGGGTTTTTACTTAATGGATTGTATTTATCCCAAAGATCATCCTGTCAAGTGAGGGCTATGGCAGACAGTTCGATGGTGGAGGCTGACCCGACCTGTGAAGCGGAGGTTGACTTCCTCGCCCCCACTCCTCCGTCACGGGGAAATCAAAACAGGCCGAGGAAGCAGCATATGTAGTGACAGATAGAGGGTGTGTAGAAACAGTACTAGTGACATGTAACAATATGCATGCTTGTAATTATACATAACTAACAGAACTCTCTTCATTTTAGAAGTGTTATGTCACTGGCACCAAGCCACTTCCCGTCGGACCTATCTATGCTGTCGCCTGTGGAAACTGTAGTGACCCCTTTCTCGTTCTCTCCATCTCCCGTTTCTTCAGTCTACCCTTAAGTCATCACGTTCTCTTTCTTTTCTCTCAC
>NW_026111854.1:944885-991753 GCF_024679095.1 Eriocheir sinensis | reverse complement strand
TCATACGTGACCGATGCGTCCTCGCCATCTTAAGTAACGTGAACGGGCTCAGTCCCAGTTCATACGTGACCGATGCGTCCTCGTCATCTTAACCCTATACGTTCCGACCCCTTGAGATTTTTCGCCCTCGTATAGCCAGCATCGTATTGATTTTTCTGAACAACAATAACGCTCGTGAACACTAAGTACTGGAACCTAATCAATGGTGTAAAGCAATAGTGAATAATGAGTGAAAAGAAACTCTCAAGAAATAAAATCCTTTTCTCCCTCTTCCTCCTATTCTTCCTTCTTTTCTTCTTCTTCCTCCTCTTCCTATTCTTCCTTCTTTTCTTCTTCTTCTTCCTCTTCTTCCTTCTTTTCCTCCTCCTCTTCTTTCTCCTTTTCTTCTTCCTCCTCTTCCTCTTCTTTCTCCTTTTATTCTTCCTCTTCCTCTTCTTCCTCCTCTTCCTCCTTTTCCTTTTCTCGCTAGCTTCTCGCCTCTTTTCTTCCTCTTCCTTTTCTTCTGCCTCTTCCTCTTCTTCCTCTTCCCTTCCTTCTTCCTCTTCTTCTTCATCTTCCTCCTCTTCCTGTTCTTCCTCCTCCTCCTCTATTTCCTCCTCTTCTTCCTCTTACTCTTCTTCCTGCTCTTCCTCCTTTCCTTCCTCCTCTTCTTCCTCCTTTTCCTCTTCTTCCTCCTCTTCCTCTTCTTTCTCCTTTTCCCTCTTCCCTCTTTTCCCCCTCCTCTTCCTCTTCTTCTTTTTCCTTTTCCTCTTCCTCTGCTTCCTACTTTTCCTCCTCTTCCTAGCTTCTCGTCCTACTCTTCTTCCTCATTCTTCCTCTCACTCTTCCTTTTCTTCTTCCTTCTCATCTTCTTCTTCCTTTCTCTTGATTTTGCTCTTCTTCTTCCTCCTCTTCCTCTTTCTCTTCTTCCTCCTCTCCCACCTCTTCCTCTATTTCCTCCTCTTCTTCCTCTTCCTCTTCTTCATCCTCTTCCTCCTTTTCTTCCTCTTCTTCCTACTCTTCCTAGTCTTCCTCTTCCTTCTTCCTCTTCTTCCTCCTTATTGTCCCTTCCCTCTTTTCCTCCTCTTCTTCCTCTTCTTACTCCGATTCTTCTATACTTTTCCACCTCGTCCTAGCTTCTAGTCCTCTTCTTCTTCCTCTTCTAGCTTCTTCCTCCTTTTCCTCCCCTACCTCTTCTTCTTCCTCTTCCTTTTCTTCTTCCTCTTTTCCTCCTCTTATGCATCTTCCTCTCCTTCCTCTTCTTCTTCCTCCTCTCCCTCCTCTTCCTCTATTTCCTCCTCTTCTTCCTCTTCCTCTTCTTCATCCTCTTCTTCCTCCTTTTTGGTGATGATGGTGATGGTGGTGATGATGATGGTGGTGATGATGGTGATGATGGTGGTGATGATGATGGTGGTGATGATGATGGTGGTGATGATGGTGGTGATGATGATGGTGGTGATGATGGTGGTGATGATGGTGGTGGTGATGATGGTGGTGATGATGGTGGTGATGATGATGGTGGTGATGATGATGGTGGTGATGGTGATGGTGGTGATGATGATGGTGGTGATGATGATGATGGTGATGATGATGGTGATGATGGTGATGATGATGATGATGGTGGTGATGATGATGGTGGTGATGATGATGGTGGTGATGATGGTGGTGATGATGATGGTGGTGATGATGATGGTGATGATGATGGTGGTGATGATGATGGTGGTGATGATGATGGTGGTGATGGTGATGGTGGTGATGATGATGGTGGTGATGATGATGGTGATGATGATGGTGATGATGGTGATGATGATGATGATGGTGGTGATGATGGTGGTGATGATGATGGTGGTGATGATGATGGTGATGATGATGGTGATGATGGTGATGGTGGTGATGATTATGGTGGTGATGATGGTGGTGGTGATGATGGTGGTGGTGATGATGGTGGTGGTGATGATGATGGTGGTGATGATGGTGGTGATGATTATGGTGGTGATGGTGATGGTGGTGATGATGATGATGGTGGTGATGATGGTGGTGATGATGTTGGTGATGATGATGGTGGTGATGATGATGGTGGTGATGATGGTGGTGATGATTATGGTGGTGATGATGGTGGTGGTGATGATGGTGGTGGTGATGATGGTGGTGGTGATGATGGTGGTGATGATGATGGTGGTGATGATGATGGTGATGATGATGGTGATGATGGTGATGGTGGTGATGATTATGGTGGTGATGATGGTGGTGGTGATGATGGTGGTGGTGATGATGGTGGTGATGATGATGGTGATGATGATGGTGATGATGGTGATGGTGGTGATGATTATGGTGGTGATGATGATGGTGGTGATGATGGTGGTGATGATGGTGATGATGGTGATGATGGTGGTGATGATGATGGTGGTGATGATGGTGATGATGATGGTGATGATGGTGATGATGATGGTGGTGATGATGATGGTGATGATGGTGGTGATGATGGTGGTGATGATGGTGGTGATGATGATGGTGATGATGATGATGGTGATGATGGTGATGGTGGTGATGATGATGGTGGTGATGATGATGGTGGTGATGATGATGATGGTGGTGATGAGGGTGGTCGTGATGGTGGCGTTGATGATAAGTGTCAGAGAGAGAGAGAGAGAGAGAGAGAGAGAGAGAGAGAGAGAGAGAGAGAGAGAGGCCAGTCATAGGCTATTTGACCGTTTGAACCTAGCTCCCCTCTCTTCCATCTTTCATAGTATTTTTTTTATTACGCTAAATTTCGCTTTCCTATTCGTCTTGATATCCCAAATAATCTCTCTCTCTATCTCTCTCTCTCTCTCTCTCTCTCTCTCTCAATGCATCCAGGTCCCCCCCAAAATAAACCATACGAGGCCAGTGATTTATAGAAAGTAATTTTTTTTTTTTTGCCGATAAGAGTATATTTGCTTATATTGAAAGGAACTGAATATGAATGACATGAATATTTCGCAGCAAGTGACACTGGCACTGATATTATTTTGGGTATTATCATTGTTGCCTGGTTAATATATATATATATATATATATATATAGAGAGAGAGAGAGAGAGAGAGAGAGAGAGAGAGAGAGAGAGAGAGAGAGAGAGAGAGAGAGAGAGGCCAGTCATAGGCTATTTGACCGTTTGAACCTAGCTCCCCTCTCTTCCATCTTTCCTAGTATTTTATATATATATATATATATATATATATATATATATATATATATATATATAGAGAGAGAGAGAGAGAGAGAGAGAGAGAGAGAGAGAGAGAGAGAGAGAGAGAGAGAGAGAGAGAGGCCAGTCATAGGCTATTTGACCGTTTGAACCTAGCTCCCCTCTCTTCCATCTTTCATAGTATTTTTTTTATTACGCTAAATTATATTTTTGCCGATAAGAGTATATGTGCTTATATTGAAAGGAACTGAATATGAATGACAAGAATATTTCGCAGCAAGTGACACTGGCACTGATATTATTTTGGGTATTATCATTGTTGCCTGGTTAATATATATATATATATATATATATATATATATATATATATATATATATATATATATATATATATATATATATATATATATATATATATATATATATATATGAAAGATGGAAGAGAGGGAGCTAGGTTCAAACGGTCAAATAGCCTATGACTGGCCTCTCTCTGACGCCAAGCACGTACGGTTTGTGCTTGATTCGCTATATATAGGAAGTGTCGGGCCAAAGTACAAGAAAGTAACATATGTACGAGACACAGTTATCACCTTATGGTAGTGTCAAAATAAGTATTGTATGTGCCATAATTCGTCATCGCCTCGCCGCAATCACAAACTCGTGTCGCCAACTGCCGTTGAATAACTCTCGTACACAGCGGGCTGTGTACGTTTTTATTATGTTTTTATTACAGCTAGCTTGTTTGTTGGTCTGTTTAGTGTATCAGCTAAAGCTTTGTTAACATAAAAGATGCAGAACATGCAGTATAGCACTATACAATACAGGTATATTAATACTTATATCAGTAATAATATCGTCATCCGGAGGCGTTTGAACGTTGGTTTTTTTTTCACAGCGTATCGCCGTGCTTCAAAATGATTCGCGTCGGTGTTTCTAAATATTCGTGTTTAGCAAGATAACGGAGGCTCCTATGGTTATTTTTGATATCGCATCTTAATCTACGGTATTTTCTACGTTTATCAGTAGGTCTGTTTTTCTTTTAAACTTGGTAATAAAAAAAAAATGATCGTTTTGACAAAAATCCTCAGGGGGGGGCAAATGTGGCCCGGGTCGGAACGAATAGGGTTAAGTAACGTGAACGGGCTCAGTCCCAATTCAGACGTGACCAATGCGTCTTCGTCATCTTCAGTAACGTGAACGGGCTCAGTCCTAATTCAGACGTGACCGATGCGTCCTCGTCTTCTTCAGTAACGTGAACGGACTCAGTCCCAATTCAGACGTGACCGACGCGCCCTCGTCATCTTAAGTAACGTGAACGGGCTCAGTCCCAATTCAGACGTGACCGACGCGTCCTCGTCATCTTAAGTAACGTGAACGGGCTCAGTCCCAATTCAGACGTGACCGACGCGTCCTCGTCATCTTAAGTAACGTGAACGGGCTCAGTACCAATTCATACGAGACCGAAGCGTCCTCTTCATCTTAAGTAAAGTGAACGGGCTCAGTCCCACCACGTGACCGACGCGTCCTCGTCATCTTATGTAACGAACGGGCTCAGTCCCAATTCAGACGTGACCGATGCGTCCTTGTCATCTTAAGTAACGTGAACGGGCTCAGTTCTAATTCAAACGTGACCGATGCGCCCTTGTCATCTTAAGTAACGTGAACGGGCTCAGTCCTAATTCAGACGTGACCGATGCGTTCTTGTCATCTTAAGTAACGTGAACGGGCTCGCTAAGCTTGCCTCGTCCAGCGCTCACGAAGCAAAACGAGCCATTAAAGGCCAGCGAGCTACACCCGCAGATTACCCGCTTGCCTCGGCCAGCGCTCACGAGGCAAAGCGAGCCATCAGGTGTCGGCGCGTTACCCCGCCGTTTACCCGCCCCACGATTCATGACTGAGGGCCCTGCCCAGCGCTCGAGAGGCAAAGTTTACCCGCCACATAGCAAATTGTATGTCGTATGAGGGGCCAGTGTCTCCTTGACTCGTCCGTTACTCCAGCCGACCCACCAAAGAAAATCGGAATTTCTGAGACTGGAATGAGCGAGATAGGGAGCACGGACTGAGTTGAGCACCCCAAAATGCTCCTTTTCTCCCGAAGCTATTCCTAGGGATATCTCATGCCTGCGGTAGCGTATTTTCATTAGCACCGAAAACAAATTAATTGTAGACTTGCCTAGCGTCAGTATGTCTAAAGTTGAAGGAATTGCTAGGGACATCTCATGACTGGGGTAGCGTATTTTCAAGTAATTAGCACCCTCAGACAGTACAGTTGAACCATATTAACTATATCCACTTGCGTAGCGTAGGAATGTCTAAATCGAAGATATTCTTTGATATCATGACATCAGTCTGAGAAAAGCATTTTGAGGTGCTCACTTGTCTGTGTTTCATCTCGCTCATTCCAGTCCCTGAAAGTCCGATTTTCGTGGTGGGACTGGAATGAGCGAGATAGGGAGCACGAATTGAGCTGAGCACCTCAAAATGCTCCTTTTCTCCCGGACTGAAAGTGAGCAACATATCTACACTACGCAAGTGTATAGTTAATGGGGTTCAACTGTAATGTGTACGGTGCTGATTAATTGAAAATGCGAGCACTCAGTCAATAGATGTCCCACGGAATTCCTTCACTTTTAGGCATATCTACGCTACGCAAGTCTGCCATGATTGTGCTTTCGGTGCTAATTAAAATACGCTACCGCAGCCATGAGATATTCCTACGAATAACTTCGGGAGAAAAGGAGCATGTTGTGCTCAGTTTATTCGTGTTCCCTATCTCGCTCATTCAAGTCCCACACCAAAAAATCAGACTTTCTGAGACTGGACTGAGCGAAATAGGGAGCGCGGACTGAGTTTCCAACCCAAAATGCTCCTTTTCTCCAGGACTGAAAGTGAGCAACATTCCTACACTACGCAAGTGTATAGTTAATGCGGTTCAACTGTAATGTGCACGGTGCTAATGAATTGAAAATACGATCACACAGTCATGAGATGTCCCGCGGAATTCCTTCAATTTTAGACGTATCTACGCTACGCAAGTCTGCCATGAATATTATGCCTTTGGTGCTAATTAAAATACGCTACCGCGGTCATGAGATATCCCTTCCCCCTTGCCTCGTCCAGCGCTCGCGAGGCAAAGCGATCAGGCCATCAGGTGCCGGTGCGTTCGTTACCCCCGCCGTTTCCCCGCCACACGATTCATGACTGAGGGCCTCGTCCAGCGCTCAAGACGCAAAGTTTACCCGCCACACAGCAAATTGTATGTCGTATGAAGGGCCAGTGTCTCCTTGACTTGTCCGTTACTCCAGCCGTTTACCCGTCACTCGAGGATTCAGTGACTGCTGCTTCGGCCAGCGCTCAAGAGGCAAAGCGAACCATTATTAAAACCCATTAACTGCCAATGTTCCCATTTGGGAACACACATTAATGTGATATTATTGGCAATGAAACGTGCTTGTTGGGGGATAGCAGCATTCCTTCTCATGTTTGAACAGGTTCACTTTGCACCAGTCATCACGCATCAACCTGTCAGGCTGCCTCTGTGTTTGCTGAACTTCGCTGATTTCACACCTATCTCGGAGCTCTGTAATACTTATTGATATTGGTAAGTAATATTGAGTGCAGTTCTCTAATATACGTAGAAAATTACTGATAAATATGCCATCTATTGCTGAATATGACCAACAGTAATTATCTGTTCTTTAGTTAGATATATTATTGACAGAAACTAATTGTTCCCAAATGGGAACAATGGCCAGATCTACAGACACAATCATAGTATTGTACATATTCATCTAAAAAAAATGAAGCATTCCTTCTGTACTGAGTAATGAAGCTAGCCTATTTTCTTCTATTAGGTATTTTGTAAATAATAATTATATACTGTATACTGTGTATGTATAATTTTATATTATTATACATATATATTTTCCTTCAGTCTCATACAATATATATACATTTATTTTACAGGAGATGCCCAAGTTGCTCAGTCTTGCTAAGGCTTTGGCCTTAGTTCTGCAAGAGGATGGAGAAGCAATCAGTATTCTTCCCCCAGAAGAAGACCAAGCTCTCACAGATGAAAAGAATATTGATGATAACCTCTTTGAAAACTGCACTGAAGGCCAAGATGCTGAGCAACTTCTTCCTCGTGATGCTTGAAAAGTTATCTTGAAGCATAGGTGTTTTATCACAGTAGAAAGGGTAAAAAATTATCAATATACCTATTTCTTTCAGAAAAAGAAAAAAACATGGTCTTCATAATTTTTTTGTTGTGTTTATAGCATTTCAAGAAATGTAATTTAGGTTCAATTACTTTCTGTATGGAAAAGGAACAGTAAATGCTATAAACCTATTACTTTGGCATTCTTTATTTCATGGCTGTTATCATGGGATTCTGCCAATGTTCCCATTTGGGAACATGTCATATCTTGCAAACTAATTCATATTTATACAAGTTTGGAGCATATATGACCTCGAGAGCATCCCAAATTATCAAATGGGAAGAGGTAAGATGCTCAGTTAATAATTAATATGGTTGGCACCAAATGGGTTAAGGGCGAGCGACCTACCCCCGCCGATTACCCGCTGGCCTCGGCCAGCGCTCGCGAGGCCTGAGTCCGTTACTCCCGCCGTTTACCGATCAGTGACTGCCTCGGCCAGCGCTCAAGAGGCAAAACGCGCCATCAGGTGCTGTCGCGTTACCCTCGCTGTTTACCCGCCACACGATTCATGACCGAGGGCCCCGTCCAGTGCTCAAGAGCAAGCTAAGTTTACCCGCCCCACAGCAAATTATATGTCGTACGAAGGGCCAGCGTTTCGACTTGTGCTACAATTTCCAAAGTCTTGGGAAAATTCTTCCACCACTTGCAGGGAACATATCCAGCTTGTCGTAGTAGCCAGCACACGACTTAATAAATGACGCAGCACAACCATACGAGGCTGAGGCAGGCGCCTCCTCGTTGGTCTAAGGATCGATCGATCTCCGCGGAGAAACTAGCAAATTCAAGGCTCGTGTCCGGAGGATTTCGCCATCAGGTTGCGTGACGAAACCTCCAGCCTTGTTAGGGAGAAGTCTTAACGGATCGCAGTGAGGATGCTGCTCTGCCGCCAACAACACCCTGACCGGTACGTAAGTCGTCTGCGAACGATTCGGTACGGCACATCAGCATCTGGGTGTTCTCTACTAGGGAGGGGAGAGCCTGAACCTGTTTGTCGAGGCACTCTCGAGTTCCCTCTGCACGGGTCCATCTTTCAGCCCCGCCCGCGAACGAGCGGGGAGCGAATCTCGCGAAAATTCACCAGTGACCATCCTGATGCAGGCCGTACGCGGTATCGTTGGTCATCCAGCCGATTCTGCCTTAGAGGCTTTCAGGCATAATCCCACGGACGTAGCCTCGCTCCACTGACCGATCGACCAAGAGCGGAACCATATGTCCGGACCTGCCGGTCCTCTCGTACTGAGCAGGACTGCTGTATCAACGACACAACTGCCAACTGTAGGGTAAAACTAACCTGTCTCGCGATATTTAGTCTAGGCTCACTTGGTAAGTAATCTCACCTCGGGCGGTCCTGGATCACCAATTTATAACATGGGCCCTATGGGGACTGGGAACATGAGAAAACCAGGGTAAAATAGAGCACTTTCGCGTTTTGAGAAACATGGCATTATGATGCCAGTGGTGAGAAATGACGTTACCAGTCTCCAATGAAGGCAACCCCCCAAAAAAAAAAAAAACCCACTGGGGTAAAATTAGCCTGTCTGAAAATGAAACTGCTAATATAGGACCGTGTTGGGGTGGAGGAACGTTCCTTGGAGCAGCTAGCGAGTCAATAACAACCAAGAAGAATCCTAAACAGCTTCCTTATTAGTAAAAGAGTGTCTTTTGAAGCCTCTTTATGATAACTAGGATGGTGATGTATGATAATAGTCTTTTTTTATACTGTTTGGCCCACGACGGTAGGATCTAAGGACGCTCACGGGCTCTGTATAGGAGTGAAAACAAGACCAAGAACAGTTAATTCATTGAAAATACTATGACGCACTCATGAGATGTCCCTAGTCATATCTTCAATTTTAGATATCGCTACGCTACACAAAGTGTATATTTAATGTGCTTTAATTTTAATGTCTGACGATGCTACTTAATTGAAAATACGATCCTTCAGTCATGGGATGGCACTAGGAAAGACTTCAAGTTTAGATATAAGTTCGCTGCGATAGTGTATATTTAATGTGCTTCAATTTGGCTGGAGTAGGTAGGAAGACACCTACCGAGCGGGCGCAAGCCACTCCCGGTGAGGTATATATGGAGGTGAGAAGGAGCTGAAGCCTCCAAAGACCCTTCCCATGTCCTCACTAACTGTTTCCCTATTGTCTCACCAACACTGGAGAGTAGTTCAGCATGCTCTCTAAAGACAGATCCTCTCTCTATCCACACCACACTGCATTCACACAACATATACACCTTTTCCCAAAATTAAAATTTCAAAATGGCGCACATACACCAAGCCTCGAGTCCCTGGAGTGGGGGGACCACAAATTCCCCCATGGAGGACTCCCCTTCCGGCTGCCGACTTGAGAGGTGTCTTTATAACTCCTCGAACCTCTTTTTTTTATCAATTTCTGCAACATTCACGGTTTTCGTTCTAATTTTCATTCTCTGGAACACTATCTCTCCTCCTCTAGACCTCACCTTCTCTTCCTCACCGAAACACAGGTTTCTGAGGCTACTGACAGCAATCTCTACAAAGCTCCCTCCTATCTCTATCCTAAATTTCAATCCAAAGCTGGATGTTGCGCCGACGTGCGCAACGACATCACTTGCTCTCGTGCCCACGACCTTGACTCTTAGAATTTTCCACCATCTGGATAAGACTTCATTGTCATTATATTACTAAATACGTCTGTGCTGTTTATCTCTCACCAAACTCTACTAACTATGTAAAATTCTTTGACTATTTGAATTCCAAAGTGGACCACATCTTGACTCTCTCCCTTCGCTGAAATCTCCAATCCTAGGAGACTTCAATGTTCACCACCGGCTTTGGCTTTCATCCTCTTCACTGACCAACCTGGTGAACAAGGCTACAACTTTGCTCTCCTCAGTGATCTAGAGCAGTTGCTTCAGCACCCTATTCGTATTCCCGACCGCCTTGGAGACACGCCCAACATTCTAGACCTCTTCCTAACCTCTAATCCTTCAGCTTATTCTGTCAAACTGTTCTCTCCGTTGGGCTCCTCCGATCACAATCTTATTTCTGCATCCTGTCCTGTCGCTCCTGTACACCCTCTGGACCCACCGAAGAGGCGATGCTTTTGGCATTTTGCTTTAGTTCGGTGGGACGACCTGAGGATGTACTTTTCCGATTTCTCGTGGAATGATTATTGCTTCCAAGATAGAGATCCTCTGTGTGTGCTCAGCGCATCACAGAGGTGATTGTCTCTGGAATGGAGGCATACATTCCTCGTTCTTTCTCTACTCCTCACGCTAAAAAGCCTTGGTTTAATCATGCTTGTTCTCGTGCTGTCAATGATAGAGAGGTAGCTCACAAAAGGTACCAGAGCCTTCAAACTAATGCTAATTATGAACTTTACATTTCTGCCCGAAATCGTGCCAAATCTATTCTTCGACTAACCAAAAATTCTTTCATTAATAGAAAATGTCAAAACCTTGCTTTCTCTAACTCTTCCCGTGACTTCTGGCATCTAGCCAAAAACATCTCCTCCAACTTTACTTCTTCATCTTTCCTCCACTCTCAGTCCTGACGGCAACACTGCCGTCTCATCTATCTCTAAGGCTGAACTCTTCTCTCAAACTTTTTCTAAAAACTCCACTCTGGACGATTCTGGGCATATTCCTCCTACTCATCCCCCTTCTGACTCCTTTATGCCTGTTATAAAGATTCTTCAAAATGATGTTTTCTATGCCCTCTCTGGTCTCAATCCTCAGAAGGCTTATGGACCTGATGGAGTGCCTCCTATTGTCCTTAAAAACTGTGCCTCCGTGCTGTCACCCTGCCTGGTCAAACTCTTTCGCCTCTGCCTGTCAACATCTACCTTTCCTTCTTGCTGGAAGTATGCCTTCATACAGCCTGTACCCAAGAAGGGTGACCGCTCCAATCCCTCAAACTACCGTCCTATTGCTTTACTTTCTTGTCTATCTAAAGCTTTTGAATCAATCCTTAACCGGAAGATTCAAAAGCACCTTTCCACTTCTGACCTTCTATCTGATCGCCAGTATGGGTTCCGCAAGGGGCGTTCTACTGGTGATCTAGCCTTCTTAACTGACTCTTGGTCATCCTCTCTTAGCCGTTTCGGTGAAACTTTTGCTATTGCGCTGGACATATCAAAAGCTTTTGATAGGGTCTGACACAAATCTTTGCTTTCTAAACTACCCTCCTACGGTTTCTATCCTTCTCTCTGTACCTTTATCTCCAGTTTCCTTTCTGACCGTTCTATTTCTGCCGTGGTAGACGGTCACTGTTCTTCCCCTAAATCTATTAACAGTGGTGTCCCACAGGGTTTTGTCCTATCTCCCATTCTTTTTCTGTTGTTCATTGATGATCTTTCCAAAACGAACTGTCCTATCCATTCCTACGCCGACGATTCCACTCTGCATTATTCAACTTCTTTTAATAGAAGACCCACCCTTCACGAACTTAACGACTCAAGGCTGGAGGCTGCAGAACGCTTAGCCTCAGACCTTACTGTTATTTCCGATTGGGGCAAGAAGAACCTGGTGTCCTTCAACGCCTCAAAAACACAGTTTCTCCACCTATCCACTCGACACAATCTTCCAAACAACTATCCCCTATTCTTTGACAACGCCCAGCTATCACCTTCCTCAACACTAAACATCCTCGGTCTATCCTTAACTCAAAATCTTAACTGGAAACTTCATATCTCATCTCTTACTAAATCAGCTTCCTCGAGGCTGGGCGTTCTGTACCGTCTCCGCCAGTTCTTCTCCCCTGCACAGTTGCTGTCCATATACAGGGGCCTTGTCCGCCCTCGTATGGAGTATGCATCTCATGTGTGGAGGGGCTCCACTCACACAGCTCTTCTGGAGAGAGTGGAGGCTAAGGCTCTTCGTCTCATCAGCTCTCCTCCTCATACTGATAGTCTTCTACCTCTTAAATTCCGCCGCAATGTTGCCTCTCTATCTTCTATCGATATTTCCACGCTGACTGCTCTTCTGAACTTGCTAACTGCATGCCTCCCCCCCTCCCGCGGCCCCGCTGCACTCGACTTTCTACTTATGCTCATCCCTATACTGTCCAAACCCCTTATGCAAGAGTTAACCAGCATCTTCACTCTTTCATCCCTCACGCTGGTAAACTCTGGAACAATCTTCCTTCATCTGTATTTCCTCCTGCCTACGACTTGAACTCTTTGAAGAGGACACCTCTCCTCCCGAAATTAACCTCTGATTTTGGACACTCCTTTAACCTCTGTTCGGGAGCAGTGAGTAGCGGGCCTTTTTTTCTTTTTTTTTTTTCTTTGCGCCCAGCTGTTTCCTTAGCTGTAAAAAAAAAAAAAAATTGTAATGCTTGACGGTGCTATTGATTTGAAAATACGATCACTCAGTCATGAGGTAAACATGGGAAAAATTTCAAATATAGATATACCTACGCTGAGTCCTGTTCGACCGTACGAGTGGGTGAGGCGTCTCTATATAATGTGCTTCGATATTAATGTTTGACGATGCTAATGAATTGAAAATACGACCACGCAGTCATGACATGTCCTATCAAAGTCACCCTTCCGGATGAATTCCACAGTCCTTAAATTCATAGTTCTTTAGCTCTGTGTGTGTAAGGGTGTGTGCATTAAGGATACTCCTCTGGGTTGCTTGTTTCCACATTCCTGACATCCATAGTTTTTTTTTACCCCAGTGTGTGTGAGGGTGTTTCTATCAAGGTCACCCTTCCCGGTGATTCCCACACCTTAAATTCATCATTCTTACACCAGTGTGTGTAAGGGTGTATGCATCAGGATATTCTTCTTACATTCATAATTCTTTACACTAGTGTGTGTAAGGGTGTGGAACACACCCTTACTCTTCCGTGAGGATTGTTTCAGACATGCCTGACTCAGATTTTTTATCCCAATTCGTGTAAGGCTGTTTCTATCACCCTTCCGGTTGATTCCCAGACTCCTTAAATTCATAATTATTTAAAACAATGTTTACATCAGGGATATTATTCTGGGTGGATTGTTTCACATTCTTGACATTCATAGTTTTGTACCCCAGTGTGTGTTAGGCTGCCTCTATCAGTGTCACCCTTCCTTCCGGTTGATTCCGACACGCTTTACATTCATAATTTTTACGCTAGTGTGTGTAAGGGTGTGCATCAGGGGTATTCTTCTGGGTGGATTGTTTCCCACATGCCTGACATTCATAGTGTTTTACTCCAGTGTGTGTTAGGTGTATCAATCAAGGTCAACTTTCCTTCCGGTTGACTCCGACACTCCTTACATCCATAATTCTTTACGCTAGTGTGTGGGTGTGTGCATCAGGATACTCTTCCGGTTGGATTGTTTCCTCATGCCTGACTCATAGTTTTTTTATACAAGTGCGGGTAAGGGTGTTTCTATCAATGGAAGACGGGCCTCGCTCCACGCGGATCTCTTGCCGTCCACACCCCATTGTGTGGCCATCCGGTCTCTTTACGAGCTTCAAGTCTTGGAAAGAGTCTATCACTTGTAGGAACATATTTTGCTTGCTTGGTGCCTAACCTAATGACTCTTCTAGAGAGCCAAGGAAACTATAAACATCTTAGAACCAAGGCTCGATCAGGAGGATTTCGCCATCAGGTTACGTGACGAAACCTCTAGCCTGGATAGTGATCCAAAGGTGGTTTATTGAAACTGGTCATTAGTAGTCATCTTTGTGGCTATAGCTCCCCAAGGTTACAGGACATCTTTCCATAGCCTGAGCAGCACACAAGGTAGCTAAGCTGGCACACCACGGCAAGGTTACCAGTCCCATACTCTGGTGGGGAAAGCTCCAGAATGGTGCCAGATCTGTGGAGAGAAAAAGCAAGATTAGATGAAATGATGACCCTAGCTAGCTATGAATAATGATAGTATGACAACATTGAGCATAATGGGTAATCAGGAAATTGAAACAAACCTCCTTTGTAACCTCCTTTGTAACCGCAGGGTTCACGCAGCGCCGGTCGCAGGCGGGACACGCGCATGCGAAGGCGGCTCGAGCCTTCTCGCCACTCTGAGAGCTCGGACTGGCGTGTCTCCGGCCCTTCCGTGTAACGCGCTAGGCTGCGTGGGCGCGGGGGTTATGAGGTTGGGTGGAGAGGGATGAGGGTTGAGAGTTGGGGGTTGGGGGGACGTTGGCTGTGGGGGAGGTTGGTTAGAGGGGAGGGGAGGACATTCCTTACAGGTGGCCGCTGCTGCAAGGATGTACAGGTAGTAAATGTACCTCCAATAAACCGCCCTCGGGGGAGGCATGTACTTCCTACCTACTTCCGCCTCAAAAGGCCAAAACGACCGTTCGCAAGATACTTTTGGGATCAATTTGCGAGATTGACTAGTACGGATTATCGCACGCTGGTTGTTGCTAACGCTGAAAGCACCGTTACATCTGAGTAATTCCTGATGCAAGCATCAAAACCCCGTTTGGGACGGTCACCGAGACAGGGTAGAAATTATAGCAGGAAAGCGAGGTCAGCGAGCTGAAAATAATATGAAAATACTAATACTATTATTAATAATAGTAGTCATGGTACCCAGTCCGAGCCACTCCTAGCCGCGAATAGACCGTTTGAGCTTCCCGACAGCAGGGTTAAGAGAATTACGGGTTGGCTCGCTTCCCGAGTTCTGCGCACTGACGTGACGTCACTCAGATGCGGGGTGGGTGGTGGCTGGAGGTTGGTTGGGTACGGGGGAAGGGGGAGCATGTTTACCAGAAAGAAAAAGGGTGGATAGGAAGAGTAACTACGACAGACTCACCTTACTCTCATGTACACACAGACTCTCACTCTCTCTCTCTCTCTCTCTCTCTCTCTCTCTCTCTCTGTGTGTGTGTGTGTGTGTGTGTGTGTGTGTGTGTGTGTGTGTGTAGGGGATGACAGAGAAACGGTTAACGGTTAAACGGTCTCTCTCTCTCCCCCATCCGTGTGTGTTTGTGTGTGTGTGTGTGTGTGTGTGTGTAAGACAGCTGCGTGACGTCATGCGCCAACCCTGTTCGTTTTTACTCAGAAATGGGCCAACCCTGTATTCTCTTAATCCTGCCGACAGTGTGAGTGAGCTCTATATCAAAGCTAATACGAGCAAAATGGCAAAAAAATCATGTTTGATGGTAACCACGGTTACGCATCTCGAGGGTGATATCGCACGCAATGTCGTCGGTAGCCCTTAGCTTCACCTGCTCGGGCAGAGCTTTCGACAGGCTGTATTGATGATACGCATCTCGAGGGTGACACTGCACGCAATGTCGTCGGAAGCCCTTAGCTTCACCTGCTCGGGCAGAGCTTCCGACAGGGAGTATCAATAATATGCATCTCGAGGGTAACACCGCACGCAAAATTGTCGGTAACCCTTAGCCCAGCCATCTGCCGGCGTTATTCCCATGACCCGGTGGGCAATATGGTTGCAAAGCTGAAACAGAAAGGAATTAACGGAAGGGCACCGCCAGGAGTGGAGCCTGTGGTTAAACATGCCCAGACAAGGAGAACGTTACGAGACCCAGATACAGGAAGGATTGACAGATTGAGGGCTGGCGCATGACTGAATTATATATTATCTCATGATGATGTTATGACAACGATTGAATTAAAGAGGTGTCAGAATCCCCGTGCTGGGGCTATACAGCGTAGGGGCGCGTCCCCCGGTTGGCAGATGGGGGGGTCCTCTTCAAGGATGCACAGTAGAGTGCCGAGGACCAACATAGCCTATACGAGAAGGAAAACTCTGATATCAAACCACCTACTGAACGTGAATAACCTGTTGCGTAGGTTATTCATGTTAAAAAAGTGAACATATTAACATTCAGGTTTTGTCTTTTCAGGTCATATAAACAGGTAAAAAAGATGAACGATATTGCAAGTATGACGTCGGAGGAGGATGACTCCGATCGTGACAAAACCTATAACTGGGAAAGCGAATACAAAGGCCTAAGAAGGCAACATGTAGAACTCTCTTCTGAAGAAGAAGAGGCAGTGCAACAGATCTCAAGAGCGAGAACTCGCCAGAAGCATGCGTTGAATGACGAGCCAAAACCCGATAAGTAGAGAGAGAGAGAGAGAGAGAGAGAGAGAGAGAGAGAGAGAGAGAGAGAGAGAGAGAGAGAGAGAGATTTCACAGGCTCATGTATCTGATGCATTTCTAAATTCTTTGCATTCTCCAGGCTGCAGCTTTTGGCCTGACGCACAGACAGAAGCAGCAACTGCCACAGATTCAGGCGAGTTTCTGGTGATTCTGTGTATGATATTGTTATGGTGCATTAAATATGATGGGTTGTACATTTGTAAAAATGCTTGCTCAACAAGAGTTCCCCACACAGATTCTGCCCAGTCGTCACAAAATAATGAGGACAGTGAAATGGTCGATGATCCAGAGACAAACACAAGAATGGACATTGGTATGGTGGGTTGCTCAACAACTACTGAAATGTTTGAGAGCATCGAGATGGACCCTGTGATGAAAAAAGATCTGAAGGACTTCCTCTCTCAGTTTGAGCAACCACCAACAGTTGAAGAAGTACAAACTCAATTCAGAAAAAAAAAATTAAGGTCCATGAAAATGCTATAAAACAACTGAAGGCTGAAGAATCAGTTTGTATAAGAATGACAAAAGATTTCTGGGAAGCCATGAAAAGGGAACAAGAAAAAAGATTGAAACGTCAGCTAGGACAACACCGGCCTCGACCAAGGAAACGGGCCCTAACAAGCAGAAGACAGTATGTTAACCTGTTACCGATAACGACTATATAGGATGTATAAGAGTCGATCGGTATTAATATTACTGCATGCTTACATGTTTTTGACTTGTTACAGGCGAAATTGCCCCATAGCAGGATGTCCTGGCAGGTGCATGAATCTGCATCGGAATCTCAGCAAATGTCGCGGGTATCTCACAAAGGCAGACAGGAATTAAGTCCTTAAGAAGTATGAGCAGCTTGTGCAAGTGAGTGTCTACGGAGGATGCCCTCCTAAGTCCAAGACCAAACCTGACGGGAGCATGAAATACCCACTCCGCCAGTGCTGCGTTTGTGATAAAAATGTGAAACGGCTTGATGTTCATGCTGAAAGTCCATTTTGCTAGACGCAAATCAAGCCTATATAAAAGATAATGACAGACTCCTGGTTCTGACAACACAACACAAAAATGCTGACATTGTCAAGGTCAGTTCTGGCAAAGTGACAATCACACTCTCAGATGGACTTAAATCATTCATAGAGGAATTTGAAAATATATGGAAGACTGGACTCCTGTTAAAAAGGCAACCGCCGAGGCAGACATCAAAAATGTTATGAATGTTCTTACGTTCATGATGATGCAGCAGACCGTGGACACACTCACTGGCAGCGTAATCTGCAACTACTTCGTCTGAATGGACAGTGATGACCCTCCTGGCTACATTCCAAGCAGAACACATATGTACAGCTCCACATATCCGCAAATAATACACGCCACAACCAAAGCAGTGGATTGTTTGGCGGCAGCGGAGAAGGAAGTTTTCCGCATTAGTGAGGAGGATCACAGATTGACCCTAAGGAGACTCCGCACTATGACAGGTAGGTATTCAGGTTTTGTATACGTATCTGCCTTGTCTTTACCTATTTCTTGCTGTAGGGTTGTACTGATTGTCCAATTTGCGCTCTCCTTTCCTTAGTGAAATACAAGAAGACGGAGAGGGTGGATATGATCAAGGCCAGGAGGAAGAAGGAGATGGAAAATGTCTCCTTGGAGGTTGTCAACAAAATGTTGGAATCTGATTATATGAACGAATATACCTCCTCAGCACTGAAGTGCTACAAGGATCCTCCTTCAGGCCGGCCACTCTCTCAGACTTCACGAACATGAGAGATGTGCTCATTCTCCTGTTAATTATTAAATCCTTGAGGATAACGATGGAATTCTATGATCATCGACTGTATGTATAATCAGAGATTGAGGAAAAAAATCCCAGATGGAACAATCTATGGCATTCGATTGCTGCTCATAAGAAATCTGAACAGGTTATGTAGTGAATATTTATTCATATTTGTCTTTTGAAATGTGTTTATATATATATATATATATATATATATATATATATATATATATATATATATATATATATATATATATATATATATATATATATATATATGTCAATGAGTAACCCTGATTCTTATTCCAGGCCCAGCGCTGGTATACCTCACTGACATTGAAATGCGTCTGATGGACTCCTATATGAAGTACTACAGGCCACTTGTATCCTCTTGCATGTCACCTCAGTGTCTTGTATTCCAAACAAGAATACAAATGAGCGATGCAGAATGTTGCTCAGAGATTTCATTCTCCAACCTGGCAAAACTCATCAGTAAGACTGCAAGAAGATGCACGCCAGAAGCAAATATAACATCTCGCATCCTAAGGCGCTCGTAGATCACACCGATATGGGACGAGATAAAGGACCCTACCTTTAGAAATAAGCTTGCCACACTGTGTGGCCACTCCCTGAGTACCGCTATTCGCTATTGTGAATTTAGCGACAGAGTGGTGCCAGGATGGAAATAATAAAAAAATTAAATGAACTACGAGATCGGTGCAAACACAAGAATGATGAGCAATTATTCAACCGAGACACTGAGGTGCTACCTGATGCGGAGTGGCAAGTGCCGTAAGTATGCTGGATAATGTGGAATGTAATCGGTTACATATTTGATGTATGTAAACATACTTGGGTGTACAGTAACTCAGAAGCTGGGTTTTACTTAATGGATTGTATTTATCCCAAAGATCACCCTGTCAAGTGAGGGCTATGGCAGACAGTTCGATGGTGGAGGCTGACCTGACCTGTGAAGCGGAGGTTGATTCTCGCCCCCACTCCTCCGTCACGGGGAAATCAAACAGGCCGAGGAAGCAGCATCTGTAGTGACAGATAGAGGGTGTGTAGAAACAGTACTAGTGACATGTAACAATATGCATGCAATAATGATACATAACTAACAGAACTTTCTTCATTTCAGAAGTGTTCTGTCACTGGCAACAAGCCACTTCCCTTCGGACCTATCAATGCTGTCGCCTGTGGAAACTCTCTCACCTTCAACCAGTTCAGCCAATCAAACAGCCTGTGAAAAGGCGGATGACTTCCTCGCCCCCACTCCTCCGTCACGGGGGGAATCAAAACAGGCCGAGGAAGCAGCATCTGCAGTGACAGATAGAGGGTGTGTAGAAACAGTACTAGTGACATGAAACAATATGCATGCTTGTAATTATACATAACTAACATAACTCTCTTCATTTCAGAAGTGTTATGTCACTGGCACCAAGCCACTTCCTGTCGGACCTATCTATGCTGTCGCCTGTGGAAACTGTAGTGACCCTTTCTCGTTCTCTCCATCTCCCGTTTCTTCAGTCTACCCTTAAGTCATCACGTTCTCTTTCTTTCTCTCACTCTCAACACACACTATTCTATTTCATCAAATACACATATCCATCACACATTAATCTCTTTTGTTACGAGTCACTACATATAAATAAATGTACACAATCATTCTAATTATTATAAGCAACATTATGTTTAAGCTTTATCATCAAAGAGCCACCATTGTAAATATTACTGTATATCACCATTGTAAATATTCATTCACAATATTCCAATACATGTATATACTCGCAAATAAACTGCTTCGTCAATGGAGTCACCACTGGTTATTAGTTGTCTTTTAACCTACAAGGCGGCCTTAGCGGATCCAAACGGCGTTGTACCAGCTACAACGTATGCTGCCTCGAAAACATACAAACAGAAATGTTTTCGCTGTAGCGGCCTAGGCTGCCGCTACAAAACTCTCACAGCTTCAACCAATCAAACAACCTGTGAAAAGGCGGATGATTTCCTCGCCCCACTCCTCCGTCACGGGGGAATCAAAACAGGCCGAGGAAGCAGCATCTGCAGTGACAGATAGTGTCTAGAAACGGTACTAGTGACATGTGACAATATGCATGCTTGTAATGATAACTAACAGAACACTTCATTTCAGAAGTGTTCTGTCACTGGCACCAAGGCACTTCCCGTCGGACCTATCTATGCTGTCGCCTGTGGAAACTCTCACAGCTTCAACCAATTCAACCAATCAAACAACCAATACTGTACAGCAGGATATTTCACCAGTGACTAAACTAGACACTGCAGTAGTGTATGCGGACATCCGCATAGCCATAAAGGCGGTTGACAAAGGCGCTGGACTGGATCGGTGTTCATAAATGGAAAGAAGTTAAAGCATACATGAATGACCTAAATCCTGAGTACAGAGAGTGGGACAAGGAAAGATTAAAATAAATATAAGTATTTGAAAAAGATGCGCAAAGAACTCAACATATAAAATGTTTAATCTAATATTCAACCTAAGGGTAAGGGTTGAAGGAATGAGTTATGAAGGACCAGTGTAAGGGATACTGGCAAAGGAAAAACGAACCATTATATTTTTGTTATCTTTAGTAATATGTATTGATGGAAATGAATGTTACAAAGGAAGTTTGTTTCATTTTCCTGATTACCCATTATGCTCAATGTTGACATACTCTCATTATTCACAGCTAGTTAGGGTCATCATTTCATCTAACCTTGCCTTTCTCTCCACAGATCTGGCACCACTCTGGGGCTTTCCCCACCAGAGTATGAGACTGGTAACCTTGCCGTGGTGTGCCCCCTCCCCGCTCTTACGGAGGCATTTAGCTAGACACTCTCGCCGCCCCGAGGCGAGCGCGTGAACTGAACCCGGATAGCGGCGGTGAGACGTTGCGGCACGCGGCTGAGCGGAGCGCGGAGCCATAGAGAGGCATTTTGCTAGGCTCTCGCTGCCCTGATGCGAGCGTGAGCTGAACCCGGAAAGCACCGTTGAGACGTGGCGCGAGGCCGACCGGGGCACGAAGCTCGCTGCTAAACCTCGTTGGTCCGTAGAAGAGAGCGAGGCGTCCCTAGATAATACGTGTTTGACGATGCTAATTACTTGAAAATACGATCACGCCGTCATGATATGTCCCTATAATTATCTTTAATTTTAAATATAGCTACGTTACGCTAGTGTATATTTAATGTGTTTCAATTGCTTGACGATGCTAATTAATGGAAAAAGCCCTACCGCAGTCAAGAAATGTCCATATCAATAACTTACTTTTACATATAGCTACGCAACACATGTTTATTTTTCATTTGCTTTAACTGTAAAGCTTAACGGTGCTATTTACATGACTCGAGAGCATGGCGTAAATAAAAAAAAAAAAAAAAAAAACGAAAATATAAATGATACGGCGGATACATATGACTAAATATAAAGCACTTAGATTTAAATGCTTGATTATGTTGATAACAGCGTCGAATGCTGTTTTAATTTCCTCGAATATTCGGTCTTGGAAAACTCCATACATATTTTTTCAAGAGTTTCTCTTACACCCAAGTGTGAAACATTGTAGGCTGAAGTAACGGACAAGTCAAGGAGATACTGGCCCTTCATACGACATAGACTTTGGTGTGTGGCGGGTAAACTTTGCGTCCTGAGCGCTGGATGAGGCCCTCAGTCATGAATCGTGTGGCGGGTAAACGGCGGGGTAACGCGCCAGCACGTGATGGCTCGTTTTGCCTCGTAAGCTGGACGAGGCAAGCGGGTAATCAGCGGGGGTAGCTCGCTCGCACTTAATAATGGTTCGTATTGCCTCGTGTGACTGCTGGACGAGGCAAGCGGGTAATCGGCGGAGGTAGGTTGCTCTCCCATAATAATGGTTCGCTTTGCATTTTGAGCGCTGGCCGAGGCAGTCAATGACGGGTAAACGGCGGGAGTAACGGACTCAGGCCTCGCAAGCGCCAACCGAGGCCAGCGGGTAATCGGCGGGGGTAGGTCGCTCGCCCTTAATGGTTCGCTTTGCCTCTTGAGCGCTGGCCGAGGCAGTCACTGACGGGTAAAAGGCGAGAGTAACGGACTCAGGCAACGCGAGCGCTGGCCGAGGCCAGCGGGTAATCGGCGGGGGTAGGTCGCTCGCCCTTAATGGTTCGCTTTGCCTCTTGAGCGCTGGCCGAGGCAGTCACTGACTGATCGAGTGACGGGTAAACGGCGGGAGTAACGGACTCAGGCCTCGCGAGCGCTGGCCGAGGCCAGTGGGTAATCGGCGTTGGTAGGTCGCTCGCCCTTAATGGTTCGCTTTGCCTCCTGAGCGCTGGCCGAGGCAGTCACCGACTGCTCGAGTGACGGGTAAACGGCTGGAGTAACGGACAAGTCAAGGATACACTGGCCCTTCATACGACATACAATTTGCTGTGTGACGGGTAAACTTTGCCTCTCGAGCGCTGGATAAGGCCCTCAGTCATGAATCGTGTGGCGGGTAAACGGCGGGGGTAATGCGCCAGCACCTGGGCGGGTAAACGGCGAGGGTAGGTCGCTCGACCTTAATAATGGTTCGCTTTGCCTCTTGAGCGCTGGCCGAAGCAGTCACTGAATCCTCGAGTGACGGGTAAACGGCTGAAGTAACGGACAAGTCAAGGAGACACTGGCCCTTCATACGACATACAATTTGCTGTGTGGCGGGCAAACTTTGCGCCTTGAGCGCTGGACGAGGCCCTCAGTCATGAATCGTGTGGCGGGCAAACGGCGGGGGTACCGCATCGGCACCTGGTGGCTCGCTTTGCCTCGCGAGCGCTGGACGAGGCAAGGGGGAAGTAGTTCAGGAGCCCATTGAAGTTTAATTCAAAAGTTGCGCCCAAAAGGTTTGACTGGTTTACCCGACTGTACATACAATAGAAATGTCTAAGAGGGATTTCTTAAGTTTCGCATTCCTGGGGTTTGGAAAAGGGACCCTTAAAAGGGGGCCCTTAAATTCCTTATAATTCAAACTTCTACGCCCACTCACAAAACTATGCATACATAACAGAAACACATAGTAAAGCACAATAATGCAACTTAAGAAAAAAAAATCAATGGCATTGCCATTTAAGAATGGTAATAATCATGGTAATTAATTCCTTATAATTCAAAAGTTGCGCCCAAAGTATTTTTTTGTTTCATAAGATTAGTATCCTTAGGTAGTATCTTAAAATGCAACTTAAGAACAAATCTGACCTGGCATTACCACTTAAGAAAGGTCAGAGGGCAAATATGAACCCTTAAGTCACCAAAAATTCAAAATATTTGTCCATCATTCATATTTGGTTTATAAGTTGTTTCTGTTGAGTAGTCATTGATAATGCAACTTAAGAACAAAAAATCAATGGCATTACCATATAAGAATGGTAATAAATATGGCAATTAATTCCTTATAATTCAAATTTTGCGCCCAAATTATTTCTTTATTTCATAAGTTTAGTATGCCTAGGTACTATCTTAAAATGCAACTTAAGAACAAATCTGATCTGGCATTATCATTTAAGAAAGGTCAGAGGTCAAATATGAATAATTATGAAATAATGAAAGATTTTGGATGCAAAATGGCTGGAATGAAAGAAGTAAGTGATGACACACAAGCAGACCTACGACCATCACGAATTAAGCGGGACAATAAAGACCTGAAGAAACTTCTCAAACAGATAGAAGATTCAGTGAATCCATTCGATCTTGAGGTTGATGCACCCCTTGTAAATATCAGCACTGGGAAAGGCGTTCCTGATGAAGTTGCACATTCATTAATATCAATATTCACTGTCGGGGCGGAAATGCATTCCAAATTCATTGCAGAGTGTACTGCAGATCCATCAAGATTTGAAAAAAGCATACAACGAAACAAACTGTTGACCTTCATGAAGCAGTGTGTCGGAAACAGACGGGCAGATCTAAATTCCAAAGAAGCAATGCGGTGTACAAGTGAGTTGTTTGGCAGAATTGCCTTCCTGGCGGCTACCAATGAAGTGGATATGGAATTTTTATTCACCTTCCCACTGACTCCTGTTCCACTGTCCTTATGCAAGGGAGACGGCACAATGGCTCACACAAACAAAAGTGTTCTAAGGGACTGTTTGGAGTCAACAGTGACGGAGCACGGAGAACCAAGTCTGGTCAAGGCACACGTGATTGATGGTAATTTCCTTCTTCACTGTTTACCACCAAAAATTCCCCCAACATTCGGTGGTCTCTCTAAAGTAATCCTGCAAACAGCTCTCACACACAAATCACCCCGCATTGATATTGTGTTCGACACTTATGAGTCTCCATCAATAAAGGACTGTGAGAGAGAAAGACGCGGAGCCGATCTTCAGCAATTTGTCATTGTAGGTCCAGAACAAATTAGACCACGTAAGCTCGAACAGGCACTAAAATCTATGTCATTTAAGCAAGCACTCCCACGTTTCCTGTTGGAAGATTGGTGCAACGATGAGTATCTAACCATTATCGGTGACAGAGAGGTGTACCTCGGAGTTGATGGAGTATGTGCCCGTTTTACTGTATTGAACGGTGTCGTTTGGCGTGAGTTTATTGATGAACTTTCATGCAACCATCCTGAGGCAGACACACGCGTTTGCTTCCATGCTTATAATGTTGACTGTCAACCTGGAGATGTTGTGGTTCGAGCTAGTGATACCGACATTTTGGTAATCCTGCTTTATCAGGTATCGAAGTTTAAATCAAATCTCTGGATGGAAGTGGGCACCACTGGGAAGGACAACCGCAGGTACCTGAACATCACGAAAATTGCTGATGCAATTGGCCCTGGAGTTTGTGGGGCCCTTCCTGCCTTCCACGCACTCACAGGGTGCGACTACACATCTGCGTTTGTCAGGAAAGGCAAAAAAACACCACTTGGAGTCATGAGGTCTGATGACGAGATCCAAGCTGCCCTTTCTGAGCTGGCAACAAATCGGCCCAAAACCAACACAGTCAAAGTCGTAGAAAGATTCGTTAGTAGAATTTATGGCGCCAAAAAGAGCCAATTCATCAATGAACGTAGGTTTGAAATCATCCAGAGGACCTATGGAAAGACAAATGAAAAGGACAGACCCTTCGACAAGTTGAAGTCCATCGACGCGAGCGCTGTTCCTCCCTGTTCAAGAGAGCTGCTCCAACACATAAACCGTGTATCGTTTGTGGCACGTATGTGGGCTTCATCACATACTGCAACATTAGAGAAGGCACCATTAGTGAAAGATGGATGGGAAATAGAAGAATCAAGATACAGAATCATATGGTTCCAAGGTAACCAGCTACCTGAAGTTCTCGATCCCAAGTTAACTGTTCCTGAGGTAAACGGTGATGAAACTGAAGCAGATGAGGAAGATCATGATACGGCAGACAATCCTGATATGGATGAGGGGGATGAATCAGAAGAGAGTGATTCTGAGTCTGAGGCTGATGATAATTAAAACTTCTCTGAATTATCTTGGATATCATTATATTTTTTTTATGAAGTTGCTCATAACTCCTTATATGGAAATACAATGGATTTTTTTCTTTTTTAATATGTTAGCATACAAAATTTATGGAATAAAGATTTTTTTGGGGTGCAAAATATTAATTATATATATGGAATGAATTACTACTATTGATACCCTTCTCAAATGATAGTGCCTTTGAATTTTTGTTCTTAAGTTGCATTCTGAATGACTATTCAGTAGAAACAGCTTATTTACCAAATATGAATGATGGACATTTTTTTTGGTGGCCTAATGATTCATATTTTACTTCTGACCTTTCTTAAATGGTAATGCCAGGTCAGATTTGTTCTTAAGTTGCATTTTAAGATAGTACCTAGGCATACTAATCTTATGAAATAAAGAAATAATTTGGGCGCAAAATTTGAATTATAAGGAATTAATTACCATATTTATTACCATTCTTATATGGTAATGCCATTGATTTTTTGTTCTTAAGTTGCATTCTCAATGACTACTCAACAGAAACAACTTATAAACCAAATATGAATGATGGACAAATATTTTGAATTTTTGGTGACTTAAGGGTTCATATTTGCCCTCTGACCTTTCTTAAGTGGTAATGCCAGGTCAGATTTGTTCTTAAGTTGCATTTTAAGATACTACCTAAGGATACTAATCTTATGAAACAAAAAAATACTTTGGGCGCAACTTTTGAATTATAAGGAATTAATTACCATGATTATTACCATTCTTAAATGGCAATGCCATTGATTTTTTTTTCTTAAGTTGCATTATTGTGCTTTACTATGTGTTTCTGTTATGTATGCATAGTTTTGTGAATGGGCGTAGAAGTTTGAATTATAAGGAATTTAAGGGCCCCCTTTTAAGGGTCCCTTTTCCAAACCCCAGGAATGCGAAACTTAAGAAATCCCTTTTAGACATTCTTATTGTATGTACAGTCGGGTAAACCAGTCAAACCTTTTGGGCGCAACTTTTCAATTAAACTTCACTGGGCTCCCTAACTAAAGGGGTATCTCAAGACCGCGGTAGTGTATTTTAATTAGCACCAAAGGCATATTCATGGCACACTTGCGTAGCGTAGATACGTCTAAAATTGAAGGAATTCCGCGGGACATCTCATGACTGAGTGCTCGTATTTTCAATTTATTAGCACCGTACACATTACAGTTGAACCACATTAACTATACACTTGCGTAGTGCAGGAATGCTGTTCACTTTCAGTCCGGGAGAAAAGGAGTATTTTGGAGTGCTCAACTCAGTCTGCGCTCCCTATCTCGCTCAATCCAGTCCCAGAAAGTCCTTTTTTTTTGGGTGGGAACTGAGCTGAGCACCCAAAATGTTCCTCTTCTCCCGAAGTTATTCATAGGAATATCTCATGGCTGCGGTAGCGTATTTTAATTAGCACCAACAGCACATTCATGGCAGACTTGCGTAGCGTAGATACGTCTAAAATCAATCAGCACCACATTACAGTTGAACCACATTAACTATACACTTGCGCAGTGTAGATATGTTGCTCAAATTCAGTCCTTATTCTGCTCATTCCAGTCCCACCACGAAAATCGGACTTTCAGGGACTGGAATGAGCGAGATAGGGAGCACGGACTGAGTTGAGCACCTCAAAATGCTCCTTTTCTCTCGGACTGAAAGTGAGCAACATACCTACACTAAGCAAGTGTATATTTAATGTGGTTCAACTGTAATATGTACGGTGCTGATTGATTGAAAATACGAGCACGCAGTCATGAGATGTCCTTAGGAATATCTTAAATTTTAGAAATTCCTACGCTACGCAAGTGGATAGTTAATGTGGTTCAACTGTAATGTTTGAGGGTGCTAATTACTTGAAAATACGCTACCCCAGTCATGAGATGTCCCTAGGAATTCCTTCAACTTTAGACATACCGACGCTACGCAAGTCTACAATTAATTTGTTTTCGGTGCTAATTAAAATACGCTACCGCAGTCATGAGATATCCCTAGGAATAGTTTCGGGAGAAAAGGAGCATTTTGGGGTGCTCAACTCAGTCCGTGCTCCCTCGGACTATCTCGCTCATTCCAGTCCTAGAAATTCCGATTTTCTTTGATGGGTCGGCTGGAGTAACGGACAAGTCAAGGAGACACTGGCCCTTCATACGACATACAATTTGCTATGTGGCGGGTAAACTTTGCCTCTCGAGCGCTGGACGAGGCCCTCAGTCATGAATCGTGTGGCGGGTAAACGGCAGGGGTAACGCGCCGGCACCTGATGGCTCGCTTTGCCTCGTGAGCGCTGGCCGAGGCAAGCGGGTAATCTGCGGGGGTAGCTCGCCCGCCCGCCCGCCCGCGGGCGGGTAATCGGCGGGGATAGCTCGCTCGCCTTTAATGGTTCGTTTTGCTTCGTGAGGACTGGACGAGGCAAGCTGAGCGAGCCCGTTCACGTTACTTAAGACATGGACTTCTAGAATAGATGGACAGGAAACTCCCAAAAATGGGAAAAATTATTGGGGGCTGATGCGCTTTTTTTGATGTTGTGATAAAACCGTAAGAGATAACTTCAAAATTCCTTTTGGATATTGGGGAGCAACTATTTCTGCTGACAGCTGGACCAAAGAAATGTTGAAATCGCATAAGAGGAGTCCACACGGGCTCTTGGCCCCCAAAAAACTCCATTTTCCAAAAATCGGTATTTTTATTCCTGAGCTCAAAATAATCAAAAGTATATGATGTTGGTGTCTAATTATATGTTTTTTGGGTCAACAAGTTCAATAAAATTGGTTTCAAACGTCTCAAACTTCAAATATATATATAAAAATACCAAAATTCAATATTTATTTGAAAGTCGCTGCATATTTATTGTATTTAATGTTTATGGAGCCAACAAACGGAATAGAACACATTTCAGAGGTGAAAAAGTTCACCTTCTTGTCCAAATACATAAAAAATCCAAATATCCGTTAATGTTATTCATATTATGGTTCAAAATTAGTAAGAAAGCAACATCTTGGCATTTATTTTCATTATTCGGAGGTTGACAAATTCAATATATACAATCCCTATCTACTATAAATATCAAATTTTGAGTACAAACACAGCAAAATTCAGTCTAATCCAGTCTAATAAGCAAAATTCAGTCTAAATAGTTTAAGCAAATGTAACATCAACATTTCCCTTGTGTGTCAGCTTTAGATTGGAACAGTTCTGCGTCCACTTATCCGCCCTTGCTTTATACACTTTGGGTCAGCATGTTTTAATTTGTCATTGATGTCTTTTGCAAATGCTTTGATAAAGCAATTGTTGAATCTTCTAAGCTTACTATCTATATTCTGAATATCTAAAGCTGAGAACTCATAAATCACTTTATATGCATCTAGGAAGACTTGAGGGCAACATTTTTTCTCTCTTGTTTTGAAAAAGGCATACAAATACTGGGAGAGATCAAATAATTCACCAGGGGGATGTCCAAGAGCACCGCGAGACACCCTATCTAGAAATTCTGAATTGGCATTAGTGATAACAGGAGTAGAGTCTAAGCAGCATCCCTCTTTGAAAGCAACATAGCCAGATATGTAGTACAGAGCAGACTTTTCTATTTCTGTAAGTGTTGTTGATATTTGAAAACATGAATCAATAATTTCCTGATCATCTTCACTGTGCGCCACGCCCTTGCAACACTCGCTGATCCCTGAGCTTTGAAGTTTGTCTGAAAGTTCTAGTTGATTGAAGAGCTTGATTCTCTGTAGCCTCAATCCATTATACACTTGATACGTGGAGATGTGGAAATTTCCCCCACTGGTCTGGCGGTAGACTCCAAATTCACCCTCCAATCGATCACTTTGTATTTTTCCACTGAGAACATATTTGAAGCCAACATCTATTAGGCATTTGATAAGGGAAACTAATCCAGTCATAGTTTGATGGAGCGCATTACTGGTTTCACTGGTAAGCCCATGTTTCCGAACGCCTTTGATGGAACTGTCCATTAGTTTGAATGAGACTGCAACCTTTTCTATATATTCAAGTCTGTTGTCACCTTTGTCACTGTAGGGTTTTCTGTCAGGATCGTTTGTTCTATATCCGTTGTTAGAGATTTGATGTTTAACATGTTCCATGCTCTTGTCACCATCTTTACAAAAAGTGATGTACTGATCAAACCTCTCTTTTCTAAAGCTGCCACGGTTTTTTCATTAAATAGATCACAAGCTAGTTTCACTTTTTGTTTTTCAAAATTGTTAGGATACAGTGCTGCATATGACAGTTTGGTTTCTTTCAAGCAGGATTCATTTTCCTCATTAAAAATTTGGATGATATCAGAAAATTTTGCAAAGTGGGAGGCTTGTGTTTCTGCATCAATAAACTGTAGCGTTTGTGTTTTTTCTGTGACCCAGTTGTTCCGAATGTTTTCAAGCAGTGAGTCATATCATAGAATGTGAAAAGTTCTTTAAAGTATGGATTATCATGTGGGTGTACAACTGAATAGATGGCTGCACTAGCATTGTTTTGGTGGTATACTTTGAACATTTTTTGATTCACGGAATGATTATCTGTCATTATGAGGAAAACAAATCCACCAACTTCAAATACAATCTCCATAACAATATCAATTTGTTTTTTCAGGAATTCATGTTTTAAGCTGTTAATAGGTAGGAGACGAGCAACAAAAGCGGGCACCCCCATTGATGGATTTATCATTATAGCTAGAACTGTTTTTGCAACCTTTTGTTCTTCACAATCTACAGCAAATCCAATTATTTGATCTTTTTGAAATTGCACTGAAGGCTTCACATGAATTTCGTCAGCAGTAATGGAGCAATATCTCTCAAGCCCATCCAGTTTTGCAAACACGCTAGAAATAACCTCTTTACAGACCTCAATACTTTCAGGGCTTCCAAGTTTTCCAAAGTATGATTTTAATGTCTTTATATTAGGTAAGGATAAGAAGTTTAATAATGATCTATAGCAATTTCTACTACGAAGCATAAGCTCAACTGCACTTTGAATAAGCTGACCACTGTAACGCCTACCTTTAGAACCAACACAACACATTTTCACCTGCTCTAATAGAAACAAAATCTTTTCCTTTACTTGTTCATCAATGTCATCTGAATCATTACACAGCTCAGTTAGAGTTTCAGATAAGTGTGTGAGTTCATTGTGAATGTCTATAGGAAAAGATGAGACTTTCTCAATCACTTTGTCAATTTCTGAATACTTACTTAGCCTCCAATCAAACCCAGTAATAACATCACGGAGCGATACAGATGTATTGCCTTTGAAAGCTCTCACTTTCATGTCCCTATTTATGAATATTGAGAATGTTATGATTGGTGGAATGCTCTGAATATGATAAAGCTTTATTACATTATCTTCTGACATGTCACTCACAAGATTTACTGTTTGAGAATACTTCTTAAGATCATCCCAACTCATAATAGTGTCAGATTTTTCAGACTCAATCTTCTGTTGTTTTCTCCTGGATTCACCTGATACAGTACGATTATCTACATCCCTTAGACGACTGGGAGATGTTAGCACAAAACATGAAGAAGGGGTAGTTCCAAAAACAGATGGGGGATCATGTGGTCTATATCCTAATGGCCCCTGACATTTTTTGCGCTGAAAATCCTTTGGCCAATGTTTTTCACACAGTACACTTTCGTCCCTTACATTGACCTTGCTGGGCAGAGCATTTACCCACAAGGCTCTTTCTTGTGGATCCTTTGGAAACCTGAAGACTGACACTTTTTCATTACTGCTGTCATAGTTGCCAGTGCAGGGTTTACCATCAAAATGGGTAATACACTTCTTAGGCATTGTTGCTTCTTTGTATCACGAGTCACGACCCTGAAAAAATAAAATAGTATAAATAAAAAGTTATTTTGATACGGTTTCTAATATTTAATTTTATGATATGAAACATTTACAATTAAAATTATTATTTCACGAATCATTAATAAGGACTTCTAGATTAGACTGAATTTTGCTGTGTTTGTACTCAAAATTTGATATTTATAGTAGATAGGGATTGTATATATTGAATTTGTCAACCTCCGAATTATGAAAATAAATGCCAAGATGTTGCTTTCTTACTAATTTTGAACCATAATATGAATAACATTAACGGATATTTGGATTTTTTATGTATTTGGACAAGAAGGTGAACTTTTTCACCTCTGAAATGTGTTCTATTCCATTTGTTGGCTCCATAAACATTAAATACAATAAATATGCAGCGACTTTCAAATAAATATTGAATTTTGGTATTTTTATATATATATTTGAAGTTTGAGACGTTTGAAACCAATTTTATTGAACTTGTTGACCCAAAAAACATATAATTAGACACCAACATCATATACTTTTGATTATTTTGAGCTCAGGAATAAAAAGACCGATTTTTGGAAAATGGAGTTTTTTGGGGGCCAAGAGCCCGTGTGGACTCCTCTTATGCGATTTCAACATTTCTTTGGTCCAGCTGTCAGCAGAAATAGTTGCTCCCCAATATCCAAAAGGAATTTTGAAATTATCTCTTACGGTTTTATCACAACATCAAAAAAAGCGCATCAGCCCCCAATAAATTTTCCCATTTTTGGGAGTTTCCTGTCCATCTATTCTAGAAGTCCATGCTTAAGATGACAAGGACGCATCGGTCACGTATGAATTGGAACTGAGCCCGTTCACGTTACTTAAGATGACAAGGACGCATCGGTCATGTATGAATTGGGACTGAGCCCGTTCACGTTACTTAAGATGACAAGGACGCATCGGTCACGTATGAATTGGGACTGAGCCTGTTCACGTTACTTAAGATGCCAAGGACGCATCGGTCACGTATGAATTGGGACTGAGACCGTTCACGTTACTTAAGATGCCAAGGACGCATCGGTCACGTATGAATTGGGACTGAGCCCGTTCACGTTACTTAAGATGACGAGGACGCATCGGTCACGTATGAATTAGAACTGAGCCCGTTCACGTTACTTACGATGACAAGGACGCGTCGGTCACATATGAATTGGGACTGAGGCCCACAAACATAAACATTCCCTTCCCCCTTCCCTGAAGGATCCACATGACGGGACCGCAGACTCCGGGTAAACTTAATCAGTCAATTCCCTCCCCCTTTTTATGGGACCCGTTCTATGGGACAATACTTCGAGGACAATAGCTGAAAAGCGCCGGGTTGTGAAAGTCTCTCTCGTGACCGAGGCTCAGGACAAGCGATTGGTCTTTGAGGCGTTTTCAAGACCCTGTGGAGCGAACTCCCAGTGTTGGAGGCATCTAACACAGCAGTATCTAATTTCCATGCACAATTTTTATACAATTCAATTTATGGTCACAATTTAAGTTATTTCGAAAGCGCTTTTAAAATTTGCCCAAACTGTTAACTCGCTTAAATTTCTAACAATGCCTTCGAACCTTAAGTGTGACGTCTGTCCCGGACGTTTTGCAGCTCAGTTCTTCCAGCTGAGTAAAACTTGCCGCCTCTGCGTTCAAAGATTACATCTTCAGAAGGCTGTGACTGAATGGAAAGTCAAGCACAATGATCATGAAAAGAAATTTGTAGCCCTTCAGGAATTTGTTTTAACTAATGTGGCAGTGACTCCACCATCGATGGTGGAGAGGCCCTCCACCGAGACTGTGCCCTCTCCAGACGACCCTCCTGCTTCACGAGAGGACGTGTTACCTGCCTCACAGGTTGACTCCCAGCCTGCCTCACAGGACAACTTCCAGCCTGCCTCACAGGCTAACCCCAGCCTGCCTCACAGGCTAACCCCAGCCTGCCTCACAGGCTAACCCCGGCTTGCTTCACAGAACAACCGCCAGCCTGCCTCACAGGCTGACCCCAGCCTGCCTCACAGGCTAACACCCAGCCTGCTTCACAGGCTAACTCCCAGCCTGCCTCACAGGACAACTTCCAGCCTGCCCCACTTAACGCTTCTCTTCCTGCTTCACAGGATGTCGGGTTCCAACCTGTAAGGAATGGAGCCAAACCGAAGCAGGCAACCAAGGATTTACTGACCCCCAAAACCTTCAATAGGTTCCAGGTGCTGGCAGGCACCATGGAGGATGAGTTCGAGACTCGCCTAGTTGGGAACTCCATGGTGCGTGGCCAGCTGGTTGAGTTCTGTGGTCGTTCATCAAACGGCCGCAGAAAACGTTACTGCTATCCAGGTGCCAGACTGGACGACATCACCGCAGCGTGCGATGATGTCAAGAGACATGCTGACAGAAACATCCTCTTTGTCATTCACGCGGGGACAAATGACGTAAAGAGAACCCTTTCTGAGAAACTGCTTGAGAAATACCGCCGCATGATCAAGCAGTATAAACGTAAAACGGATGCCAGTAACATCATAATCTCAGGAATCCTCCCGAGGGTCGGTGCCGAATCTAGCTTTTACAATAATCCCTTCAGCACAAACAACATACTTCAGTCCCTTTGCTCACAAGAAAACGTCCAGTTCGCTAACTTGTGGAACAATTTTATTACGATTCAGACTTGTTCCTTCCTGATGGCATTCACTTAAACCCTGTTGGAGCAGCCCGTTTCGGAAGCTGCTCTGTGACCAAGTGGCTCTTCGAAAGCCAAAAAACGCGGAGGCGAGAATACCAGCAGCTCCACCGTAAGGGTGCACTCAACCCGCAAAACTCCCGACTCGAATCACATTAAAGCTTGCTATGTAAACGCTCGTAGCCTACGTAACAAATTTGAAGACTTAGAAGTCCTCGCAGCTACAAATCATTATCACATCATCGGAGTCACAGAATTTTGGATAGACACTTCAAATAGAGATTTCATTGCGGAATATAGAATACCGGGTTATACCATCTTTAGTCATGAAAGAGAGAACAGACAGGGTGGAGGCGTTATCTTTATATCCACAACTCACTCCATCCAGTATCCGTGATAACAGATATTATAACCAATGTAGACACGGTCTTCATTGAAATTAAAAATAAATCTCGTAAAATAGTAATTGGACTTATCTACAGACCGCCAAGGCAGACTCTTGATATCGACCACGCATTAAGTGAATTATTATTAGAAACAAGTAGCAGTTGCGAGGCAGTAATTGTTGGGGACTTTAACTTGCCAGTGAAAAGATGGGGTGAACCGTTGAACTGTCATACAGGGCTCAACCTGTACACAAATTTACTAGAAAGTGATTTGCATCAACACGTTCAAGAACCGACTCGGGAAAATAATATACTTGACCTTATCTTTTCAACGACAGCTGATCTAGTTAACGAAGTAAATGTTGGTCCAATTTTTAGTTCTAGCGATCACCGAACAATCACATTCAGCATCAATATGAAAGAAATTAAAGTAACTCCTAGTAAAGAAAAGGTGCCTGATTATCAGAGAGCGAATTTCGTAAGACTCCGATCAATTCTAAATAATTCTGACTGGACTGAAATCACGGCGGAAACAGATATTGATAAATATTGGGGGGCCTTCACCACAATATTGAACAATGCCATAAGCATATGTGTACCCCATCGAAACAGACGTTCAGCTTCTAAGAAGAAACCCAAATGGTGGAATAACGAAATTCAAAATAGCCTATCTCTTAAAAAAATGCGTATACAGTAGATACATATCAACTCAGAGCGAGGCTGACAAACTAGAGTTGGACAGAATTCGCCGCGAAACCAAGAAATTAATAAAACGAAGCAAGAAAAATCTTGAAGAATATATAGCGGAAACAAGTAAATCGAATCCTAAAGATTTTTTTAGCTATGCAAATAATAAAAAGTCACTCACTTGTGGTATCGGATCGCTTGCTAATGAAAATGGTAACCACACGAACGATGAAAATGAAATGGCTACAATCCTAAATAGCTTTTTCGCATGCGTATTTACCGACGAAGATTGTTTATCACCTCAACCGCCGGAGGTTAGAAGGGCCGAAAAGATGTTAAGTGGCGTGCTCATCGTAGAAAGTGACATCTTACGCACAATTGAAAAGATTAAAGTAAGCAAAGCTCCTGGTCCAGACAAAATTACCCCTAGGGTCTTAAAAGAAATCAAACATCAAATTTGTAAACCGCTCTCCATCATATTCAATAAATCTTTAACAGCTGGAAAAGTTCCGTCGGATTGGAAACTTGCAAATGTCACACCAATTTTCAAAAAGGGGGACAAGTCTCATCCAGGAAACTATCGACCAATTAGCCTGACATCGATTGTTTGTAAGTTAATGGAGACTATCATTTGCGACAGTATGGTGAAATTCTTCGAAGAAAATAATATAATAAATAATTCGCAACATGGCTTCCGTAGTAAACGTTCGTGGTTGACTAACTTATTTGATTTTTTTCACTATATTTTTGAGGTGTTCAATGAAAGCAGATCAGTAGATATCATATATCTGGATTTTCAAAAGGCATTTGATAAGGTCCCCCACTATCGAATGCTCAGCAAACTACTGGCGCACGGTATCTCGGTTAACATTCACAATTGGCTTGCGGACTGGCTCTCTGAGCGGAAACAGAGAGTAGTTCTAAACGGTGTTACATCTAACTGGCTCGATGTCAAAAGCGGTGTACCTCAAGGATCAGTGCTTGGCCCCATGCTCTTCTTAATTTATGTTAATGATATCGATGATGGGCTCACTTGCAAAGTATCAAAATTTGCTGATGACACAAAAATTGCAAGTAAAGTAACTGCGACACTCGACGAAGAAGCTTTACAATCAAATCTAGATCGACTTGCACGTTGGGCCAATCAATGGCAAATGAAATTTAACGTTGACAAATGTAAAGTGTTGCACATCGGAAAAAATAACAATCGCGTTCGGTACGTAATGAATGGCCAACAACTTTCTGCAGTAAGTAAAGAAAAGGATCTTGGAATCACTATATCAAGCGATTTAAAGCCCGGTCAGCATTGTTCAGAGGTAGTTAAAACTGCAAACAAATTGGTTGGCTTCATCGGACGAGTCTTTAATAATAAATCGGAAAAAGTAATATTAAAACTGTATAATTCGTTGGTTCGACCCTGTCTAGAGTACTGTGTACAGTTTTGGTCTCCCTACTACAGAAAAGACAGAAAAGTTGGAACGGGTCCAACGAAGAGTAACAAAGATGATTCCTAGGTTGATAAATTTGTCATATGAACAAAGGCTTAAAGAAGTAAATTTATTCAGCCTATGAAAACGAAGAATGCGAGGCGATCTAATCGAAGTGTTTAAAATGTTTAAAGGATTCAGTGATATTAATGCGGAAGATTACTTTACAATTGATCGATCAAATAGAACAAGAAGAAATCACAATTTGAAGATTACTGGTAAAAGATTATCGTCGCACGAAGCTAAACACTTCTTCTTCAATCGAGTTGTTAATGTTTGGAACTCTCTACCTTGTGATGTCGTTGATAGTACAACAGTTACGGCCTTCAAGAATAGATTAGACAAGTATTTTGAATCCAACCAGCAACTAAGATATTACTCATTGTCGTAATAACGTTAAGTTCCTTCGAATACTGGTGTCCTTGTCCGCTTTTATCGCCCGGTTAGTGGTAGCAGTAATGGTAGTTCTTTCCTCTTTCCTACATAAATTCCATGCAGTTTTTCCATGCTGCATGGTTCTTTTTCCTTTCCTGCCAGCTTTGGCTGGAGGGAGGGGGGGGGTGGGGAGGAGCCTTCGCCTTTGCTGTCCTTCATCTTTCACCTTTGATTAGATAGTTAGTGTAGCTTGTCACAAACAACCTTGTAAGGACCAGCAGGTCTGCTGTTGTTTGTTCTTCCTTTGTGTTACTTTGTGTTCGTGCGGACCGATCAGTCGCTAGCACGGAAAGGTTGGTATGTCGGAAGTGCGGAGTGCGCTTCTTGATCTTCATCACTGCTGGTTTTGTTTACATTTCCACACGACAACGAGAGCAGCCCCAGTTTATTCATCCGATTATTGGACCAGGTAAGCACATTTCCTTATCATAATGTTAGTTTTTAGCAGTTTAATGACAGAGGTTACCTATATGAACAAGTAAAACAGTCGAGTGTAGCCCTCATTGCTTAGAGTAGATGATGCCAGCCTGCACATGGACGAGACCCTCACAAAGATTATTTCCCTTCCATTATTTGCCCAAGTAAGCACATTTCCCTGTCATAGTTTTAGTTTTTAGCTGTTTAATGACAGGGTTGACCTATATGGACAGGTAAAAAGGTCGAGGGTTGCCTTCATAGCTCAGAGTAGCCTATCATAATGTTAGTTGTTGGGTAATTATGCTGCTGAAATCGGCATGTCCTTTTCAGGACTCAGGGTCATCATGGGCAAATATGTTTTTTTTGGAGAAAGCAGTTGTATTTTATGGTTACCATATGCAAAGTTGTGCTAGTATGTCAGAATCTACAGGTACGAGTTCATGAATAAGGTTATTTTCAGCCCTTTATATGATCAGATTGAATCATTTTCCGGATAATGTTGACATAGCTATTGCCTTCCATCCCAGGTCTAGCACATTTTTTTTATTCATTTGTGCATCTATATATAGTCCAGGACAAACAAACTATTAACCTAGTAGCCTTAACCACCCCTGTAGTAGGGACTAGGTTACTGATAATGGGCTAAAAGTCTCATATTTTTTTGGCTAATTTACATTATTTATTTATTTATTACTGCTTCATGTTTTGTCTTCTTTCTCAGGGAACGTAGGATTTCTAGAAATGGAAGGAACACTGAGTGCCAGAAGAAGTCCAATGTCACCTCCTGAGCGAGACCTTCTCATGGGCCTCATCTGTGAGGAGAAGATCCTCCAAGATAAGAGGACAGACAGGAAGGTCGTCCTCCAGAAGAGGGCAGCGTGGGCCCGAATCACGCGCCTGTTCAATTCCCACAACCTGGGACCGCAGCGCACTGAGCAGCAGCTCAAGAAAGAACGACTGAAAAATAATGCTATTTACATGACTTTCTAACTGAGAGATATATTCCATTGTTGAACACGTCGTAATATAAATAGCAACTTAATGCACTTAACCTGGAATGCAATTTTTGCACTGATCCCATGAATTACCTGTGATCGATCACTATTGTTCAGTGCATTTATGGATTTTCAGATCATATGTATAGAACATTCATCCATCCATTAATAAAATATATAGGTCTTTATGTAAGGGTAACTGCCAAGTTAGGGTTCAGGAAGGTAACCATACCCGTCAATTTCTTATTTGCATCTTTTTTTCATTGTGGGATAAAATAGATAAGAGGTTTCCCAGGCCCATCAACCCATCCCATTAATCCCCATTCACAAAGCATATGAACGACAGTGACAGTATTCGTACAGCGTCTCTGATTTATCCTAATTAAAGCACACCTAAAACTACATTATTGAATTAGTTGCAAAAAAATAAAAAAATAAAAGCACAAATACAATGTCAAATATATATATATATATATATATATATATATATATATATATATATATATATATATATATATATATATCTATATATCTATAGATATATATATATATATTAATCCAATAACATATATTTACTGTTTCTTCATTTTAGGGCAAAACAAGAACATGCAGTGAAGAGGCGGGAGGACATGAGAACTGGTGGAGGTGCCCCTCCTGCGGATCTGGCAAAAGAATCGGACAAGTGCTGACAATACTTGGCACGGATTTGCACGACATAGGAAATCCGTTTGACCTCGATGCAATGCCAGCCACGTGTGAGTTCCTATTATGACTTGTTTTGACTGCCATGTTTGTAAACTACGATCATGAGATATCAGAAACTGTGAAGTCGTAAGTATTCAGTCATGTAATATTGCAAAGTATCCAAAAATAATAAATATTTTTTGGTATGTAGTAAGAAATTAAAGTAGCTGCACCACACAGTACTCTGCTTCTGTGTACTAAAATACATTTATTATCAGCCAAGTCGCACCGACAAAGTCTCCGATTTACCAAGTCTCTCTTTGTGAGAGGTAAGATTTTGGAGGTGATAAACCTAAGCAATATAGCTTTTATCAGTAAGCACCCTCTTCAGCCAGAAGGCTTTACAGCCTGTAAGCAATTTGTTCATGTAACCATAATTCAGTTGTTCACAAACTCATAAGTTTTAATGACAGTTGTGTGCAGTGAGAGATACAGTTGATTAACAAGATGTTCCAACTACCTATAGTGTGTTAATCTGCAACTGTGTTATTTTAGGGAATATTTTTCATATACTAATATTCCTCCCTGTTGACAGCAAATTCATATTCAGAAAGTACACTTGTAGTGTACAGTGTTGTAGCACATCCTGCAACAAATTCCGTGGAAGAGGAGGTTCTAGCATCACCACAAGCAATAGAACCAGAGGAGGTGCCCGCCCCTTCACCATCAACTGTCAGGACAAGGCATCGAAGAAACAGAGCAGCAACCAGCTACAAAAACACGACTACCACACCAGAACTATTAGAAATTAGTAGGGAGAGGGAGATTACAAACAATAGGTTTCTGGAGAAGAGGGAGCATTTGATCGATCTACAAATCAAACACATGAAAGTGGAAATAGCTGAAGCAGAACAAAGGGAGGAAGAGGCTAGATTTAGAAGAGATAACAAAAAAAAGAACTTGAAAAGCTAAATAATAGCTAAGGATGTACACAGGTAGGACGTCACAGGGAATGTTTATGTAATATAGACTAAGTTAAGGAAAGAATAAAACTATAAAGTAACTTGTGATGTAATTAATGAAAATAAAGATTTTACGAGAACATACATACACACTTCTTCCCACCTCATCATTCATTCATAAAACAAATACACACTCACTTGTCACCACAACATACCAACACTAACAACTACACTTGATTCACTTCCTCCCTGCACACTCGGCTCCCCCGTCCCCCCAACAGCCAACACAAATATGCGTGTTATGCACCTGTACGGGTGCCCTGCGCATTATTGTCCAGATCCAGATCCAGAACAATGGTGGTGTCTACATGATGCTTAGAAGAAGTCCCTGATGATTTGATGCCGTTTCAGTCTGCCTTCTACATTTCCTCGTCTATGTGCAGGAACTTCATTAGGGATGTTATTGACATTTAGGTTCACGTCCCTTCCATCTTGTGGTAAAACCAGCCTAGTTTTCACCGCAATATTGTGTAGTACCACACAAGCAACTACAATAGTTTTGGTGGTGTCTAAACTTGTCCTGACTCTCTTCCCTAAGTACCCAAACCTCCTTTTTAATATCCCAAATGCCCGTTCAACAGTGTTTCTGGTTTGGGAATGACTGTAGTTATAAGCTCTCTCATGAGCATTATCTGGAAATGACACAGGTGTCATTAGATACCTTTTCAAGGGATATCCTGCATCTCCAAGTAGATGATACCTGGGATTTAAATTAACTTATATTTCAGCACAGAGCCTGCTGTTTTCAAAAATTCGACTGTCATGGACGCTCCCAGGCCAACGGGCAACAACATTATGAAACTGCAGGTCTGGCCCACACACAGCTTGGACATTTAATGAAAAATATTCTTTTCTACACCTAAACATCTCAGGGTTTTCCACAGATGGTCTCAGTATAGATATATGTACGCAATCAATTGCCCCTACCACACCAGGCATTCCACTGATGTCATGGAATTGCTCAATTGTTCGTCGCATGTCATTGCCGCAAGGAGGTTTTATATAACGCTGGCTCAAACTAGCGATTGCTCTTGACACAACCTTCAAATATCTGCTGACAGTCATTTGCGACACATCATGGCAGTCCCCTAATGTCATCTGGTGGTCTCCCGTTGCTATGCAACGTACTGCAATCAGGGTTTTCAGGTGTGGCGGAACAGGGCAGGCTGTAAAGAGAGGAAACTTATATAGTGACTGTAAAACGACCAATGTACTCCAAATTACAATGAAATTAAAGCAACCAGTTATTTTTACTTTACATTAAATTATAAATTACATTTGATCTCTATCTATCGATAGACTTTGGCCAATGTCCCCCATGAAGGGGAGTGGCCCACTCTCGGCAGATGTTCGTTCACTCCCACCGACACAACCATTCATATAATTTTAGTCCCAAGGGGCTTTAGGGCATTCACCTCTTGAGTCAGTTGGGGCTGAAAGCTGGTCTTTAATTTCTTGAATGAGATCATACATTGAAGTTTTGTTGCATCTGAAGCGCTCGACAAACTCGTCGTCACTCATTGCTGTGAAGGGGTTCATCCGATCTGGAAGTGTACTGTAGTTACGATTTTTATATCAAATGACATCTAAGAAGCATTAGTGACAACAGAAACAGAAAAGATACAACTTGTCACCACATTTTACCTTTAACAATCCTGCGACGTTTACGTCCGATAACTCCCTGGGCATCTGCCTGATCATCCAGCTCCTCATCCAATTGATCCAAAACTTCCCAGTCATCTCACAGTTGCTGATACTCGTCCATGTTATCAGATATCTCTATAAACAATGACAAAATTATAACACTCAAGTAACACTAGGTATATTTTCATACCCAACCTACCTGACCTAACCAACTACCATTACCGACTGCCCAGGAATCGAACCCGGGCCTGCAGATTTGTAGATAGGCATGCTAACTACTACACCACAGAGGCACTGAAGCCTACAACTACCCAATTTAAATGTTCACTTAGATTTAGGTAAAATGATACTTTCCCTACACCACTTCATTTCACTATTTATGACTTAATATTATAGTTAGGGGATGCAAATACATGTTCATTAACAATATTAAGGCACGCAGGGTCAGAAATATAAACTAACCTAACCCGACATGACCAAACTGAAGTTAACCTAAAGCAGTTTACCTAAGCTAACCTGTGTCTAGCTGAAACCTCCAATACATTATAAACTATAACCATGGTTATGTCATGTTAGTTTTTTAGGGGGGAGGTTAGATTGCCTTCTGTTATGTCTCGCTAGGTCAGGTTAATTTCCAAACCTGTTTGATTTCATAATACGTATAGTTAAGGGGCAGGTATTATTATCCCTAGGGTAAAGTGTGAAGACCTAAATGATATATATAAGTTGTGTTTGGGATGAAAATAGCCTAGTAAGGTCCTCGGCCATGTGTATTTTGGCATATTCTACTCTGAGCAACGAGGGCCACAGGCGACCTTATTACTTGTTCACATAGGTCAACCCTGTCATTAAACAGCTAAAAACTAACACTATGACAGGGAAATGTGCTTACTTGGGCAAATAATGGAAGGAAAACAATCTTTGTGAGGGTCTCGTCCATGTGTAGACTGGCATCATCTACTCTAAGTAATGCGGGCTACACTCGACTGTTTTACTTGTTCATAAAGGTAACCTCTGTCATTAAACTGCTAAAAACTAACATTATGACATGGAAATGTGCTCACCTGGTCCAATAATGCGAAGAAAAATACAGGAGAGGTCTCAGCGTCAGGGAGCGGGAAGGGGGAAGAGGCGCCGTCTGCTGTCCCTTCGTGCCTCCCCTTCCCCCGTGATGCGACGGGTTCCGTTGCGGCCCAAAACACTAAGATTACGGTTTGTGTGACGAAGGATCCTCATGCCCACGGAAGGGGGAAGGGAATGTTTATGTTTGTGGGCCTGAGCCCGTTCACGTTACTTAAGATGACGAGGACGCGTCGGTCACGTATGAATTGGGACTGAGCCCGTTCACGTTACTTAAGATGACAAGGACGCATCGATCACGTATGAATTGGGACTGAGCCCGTTCACGTTACTTAAGATGACAATTCCCAGCAAACACAAGTACGTCGGCCCTCCCTCGGGCCGACGTGTTGCGGCGGTCCGACGGTGCAAAACTCCGTCGGCCCATGTCCCTTTTGCTCATCGTTTTACCGGAGGCCCGACGTAGTATGCCGGTCATATGTCTCCCATATGCCGATCATATATAATATGCTAGCCCCAGCCCCCACTCACCCACATCGCCCTTCACTTTTACCACAAGCCACACTGGCATAAGGACATAAGAAATTAATGTATTGCAACGACTGAAATTATAACTATAATTCTAGACGAGAGTTACTTAACTAAACCAATAAAAAAAAAAAATTGCATGAGAAATTATACCACGTGACAAACTTACTTTTTGCATGTTACATGTAAATCAAACGAAGTAAGAATCTTGAAGAGTATAACAGCATATAATGAAATGTCATTGTCCACTTTGAATTAATGAATGATTAAATTACAACAGTAAAATATAATGGTCTTAACAAATAAAATATATACACCTGTAATAGTTTGAGGTAGTTGTCATTACAACTTCAACTAAATTTGTTCCCATACATATATTCATCGTGCAACATACATATAATGTCAAACCATTTAAATCTATATTAAATATGATGATATATCAGCTATATAGCTCCCATCAGATTTACCATATCCTCATTATTCTGGCTCAATTATCTGTTCCATAGTTAATGTTAACTTTCCCACAAATGATGCATGAACTATACAACAACCGTTATGTAACTGCTGCTCATTCGTAATTATTCTACTACCTGAACTTGTTTTGGTCCTCCGGCCCATAATTTGAACACAGAAATCCTAGTCATTGACAGTAGGCTGCATGTAGGTAGGCTACTTTAAGTAAATAATAAATAAATAAATAAATAAAATCTAAATTCTTAATTAGTCCGTATAAAATTGTTACTTTTTTATCGCTGGTAGCATGCTGCTACCATCCTGAAAATTACTGGCATAAGTATGTTGTGAAGTCCTGTAGTTAATAAAATATAACAAAATATAAATCATGCTGCACTTACATTATGCAGTAGGCTATGCGTACTCCTATGCCTACGGACACGTTCTGGAAATTAATAAAAAAAAGCATTATGCACTTACACTATGCAGTAGGCTACTATATTAATAAATGTTATGACAACGAATCTGCCACTAGCACATATAATATTACAGTATTAGGAAAAGAATGCGAGAATTTAAGTAAAAACAAAAAGAAAAAAATCACCAGAAAACAAAGTAAAGCACGTAGCTAGGCTATTGGGTTGTGAATGAGTCATTTCATCAGTTACAGCTAATCTTCTGCACTTATTACAACTAACTACCACAGTGCAGCATAAGATACATAAGAACTTCAGCAAACTTGCATTGCACAGAAACACGCACGTCTCACACCCGCTGACGCCCACGTCACAGTGCACACTGACTTGTGTCACGGCGGCGTGCAGGGAACACATCACCCGACTTTTTTTTCGCATCACAATATGGGTATAGAACTCCACGTAGTACACATGTTCATTTTAATTTACATATATTAATAATGATAACACACTAGTGAATGTTAATTGTGCTGTGTGTGTGTGTGTGTGTGTGTGTGTGTGTGCACATAAGTGTATATACTATATGCCCATGGTCGTTTGCAGTTTCTGAAAAGACCGATCGATTCATTATCCATCACATAGATAACATTGGGACACATTCATTACACACGCATTTACCGCATGTCACTGCAGGACACGATAATTAAAGTCGTTGGAGTACGGAGGCCCTCCGTCGAATTGACGTCACAAATTTTGCCGACGGTGCTCGTTTGCTGGGAAGGACGCGTCGGTCAAGTAAGAATTCGGACTTAGCCCGTTCACGTTTATACTTAAGATGCCAAGGACGCGTCGGTTAAGTAAGTGATTCAAAGCTTGTTTATCGAAACTCTCTTGCTCTAAGTAGAGGTGTATCTTAAGGATATACCTTAACGAACAGTAATTTGCAAAGCTTAGTATTTTTTTTTTTTATAATTATTTACTCTGCGCTGGCTTTACTTTGTATTGCAGCTGACCGGCCGCCCTGATGACCAACTCTTCCCTAGCTCGCCTCATGAGAAGGGCGTCTCCGTGGCCGAGTGGTTAAGGCGGGGTATACCCGCCTCGTTGATCGCTGGTTAATCCCCGACGGGAGCAGGATCTCGTGTGTTTCGTTACACAGCTTTCTTATGCATGCCATGACGTCACACTGCCTTCCAATTGGGGTGGGGATCCGTTAGGATAATATACTATAAGGATAGCTCACTGAAACGTCACCGATGACGTCATGACTGCGGTACGCCACCTGGTTCACTCTCACGGGGTATGAAATGTACTAGAAAACCCTTATTTGTGCTTATTAATGGTCAGATTTTTGCGCTTTTTCGATTGTTAAGGATAAGTCATTAAATTAGGCAGTTGTTGTGTTGGCTAATAGTATACAATAACATAAATAATGTGGTAAACAAGCTGCAGAAATATTGATTGCTCTGTTTACCATCGATGTTTACGTTTTCTTCCCTTTTCTTAACATTAGTTTTCTACAGCTAAATTTGCAGGGGTAACTAATCCTGTCATATAATGCAAGTAATTTATATATATATATATATATATATATATATATATATATATATATATATATATATATATATATATATATATATATATATATATATATATATATATATATATATATATATATATATATTTTTTTTTTATACATACCTTTATATTGTATAATATTTACGCAAATTTTTAACTAGATCAATTTACCTTTACCAAACTTTCACTATGGAGCTTTATTGGCTTTTTTTTAATGTTATCGCTTTCTTGGAAAATGTTTGGACCTCACCCGCGCAGACTTCACCCTCACTTTATTAATCTTTTCGTTTGCAGGCCAAAATCCACTTCTTCAAGGTGTGTTTGTCTCTAGGAAACCTAATTAACTTAACACCTTGACGACTTTCCGCAGTTGAGCCACTGTAACACCCATATACACCACAAATCACCATTTTCACTGAGCACGCTACTTTGATAACATATTGTTGTGCTGGAAGTTTCCCCCGGGGACTATTGGCCTCTGGAAGACTGGGGCAGGGGCAGGGAGCAAGGCCCCACCAGCGCCCCGCGGGGCCAGCGGTCAGGCGCCAGGCCAACTCGCCCAAACGAAGTATTTGTAACAGTTTAACTATAGCAGTACCCAAGGATGATATACTATAAGGATAGCTTACTGAAACGTCATCGATGACGTCATGACTGCGGTATGTCACTCTCACCCTGCTGTCACGGTATAAAATATACTAGAAACCAACCCCTTATTTATTCATATTCATGGTCAGATTTTGCGTTTTTTTTTATTGCTAATGATATGCAATTAAATTAGGCAGTTGTTGAGTTGGCAAACAGTACAGAACAGAATCATTTGATAAATATGTTAGAAAAAGGTACCGAGAAACACTG
>NW_026111854.1:859885-942385 GCF_024679095.1 Eriocheir sinensis | reverse complement strand
TCTCGAGCATGCATTGCCTAATTTTGAAATAACAACCGATGAAGTCCTTAAAGCTCTCCATTCACTTAAAACAAATAAAAGTCCTGGACCTGACAAAGTATATCCAACTCTGCTGAAAGAAACAAAGAGCGAAATACTCCTCCCTCACAACCGTATTCAATATGTCCTTGCGACAAGGCATCGTCCTTTCAGATTGGAAAAAGGCTAACGTGACACCGATTTTCAAGAAAGGAGACAAAAAAGTACCAGGTAATTACAGGCCCATTAGTCTAACTTCGGTTGTAGGTAAGCTACTTGAGGGCATAATTAGAGACAAAATTGTGAATTACCTTGAAAGCCACTCATTGATTGGGGACTCACAACATGGCTTCCGAAACAAAAGATCCTGCCTATCAAACCTATTAACCTTTTATAACGACCTCTTCACTGTTTATGACGTAACCAAATCACTGGACGTAGTCTATCTTGATTTCCAGAAAGCGTTTGATAAAGTCCCGCATCATAAATTACTTTACAAATTAAAGCAAATAGGTATTGACGGTCAAGTAAACCAATGGATCGCGAATTGGTTGAGCAACAGACAACAAAGAGTAGTGATTGACGGATTTAACTCAGAGTGGGCGCCTGTCACTAGTGGCGTCCCTCAGGGCTCGGTCCTTGGCCCAGTGCTCTTCATTATTTACATCAACGACGTGGATGTTGGACTCAATAACCGCATTAGTAAATTTGCAGACGACACAAAGATTGGCAACTCGGTTCTCACTGACGAAGACAGGCAAAGCCCAAGAGGATTTGCACAAAATTTCAACTTGGTCGGATAGATGGGAGATGCCCTTTAACGTAGACAAGTGCCAGGTCCTTCAAGTTGGAACGAGGAATAAGAAGTTCGAATACGAAATGCGCGGCGTTAAACTCAAAAGCGTTCAATGCGTCAAAGACTTGGGGTCAAAATCGCGTCAAACCTCAAATTCTCACAGCAATGCATCGATGCAGCAAATAAAGCGAACAGAATGTTGGGCTTCATTAAAAGAAACTTTGTATTCAAGAATAAAGATGTAATACTCGCTCTACAACAGTTTAGTCAGACCCCACTTGGAATATGCGGTACAGTTTTGGTCTCCCCACCATGCAAAGGATATTGCTAAATTAGAAGGTGTTCAGCGTCGGGCAACGAAAATGATCCCTTCCTTGCGCAACAAATCCTACGAAGAAAGGCTTTCTACCCTTAACATGTTCTCTCTTGAGAAACGTCGCCTCCGAGGAAAACTGATCGAATGTTTTAAAATACTTAATGGTTTCACGAATGTAGACAGATCAACATTGTTTATGATCGATGACACTTTGCGCACGAGGAACAATGGCGTAAAACTCAGATGTAGACAAGTAAATTCAGACTGCACCAAATTTTTCTTCACCAACGTTGTAGTGCGAGAATGGAATAAGCTTCCACCGTCAGTGGTCCAGTGTAACACGATTGACTCCTTCAAAAATAAGCTCGACCGTCACTTCCTTCAACTTAATATCAACTAGAGTAGAAATGCAACGTTTTGGAGTCTTCTGATTAATGTAAAATCACTTAGGTTTAAGGACAGACCACCAAGTCTGGACCATGGGGTCTGTGTGGTCTGATTTTCTATGTAAACCTATGTAAATCTCTCTCTCTCTCTCTCTCTCTCTCTCTCTCTCTCTCTCTCATAAGAACATGAATACTCTGTCTGTCCGTCTGTCTGTCTGTCTGTCTGTGTCTAGCTGGGTGAACCTGTGGATGTTCTCTCTCTCTCTCTCTCTCTCTCTCTCTCTCTCTCTCTCTCTCTCTCTCTCTCTCTCTCTGTCCGTCCCATGGCGGGAACCGTTATTTCGTCTCCACCCCTGACCCGCCCCCCCCACCTCCCAAACGTTACCCCTAGAACGGTAGCGTGACTTTTTTGCTGACAGGAACATGAATATTCGGTCAGTCTGTCTGTCTGTCTGTCTAGCTGGCTGGCTGGCTTTATGGATGAATCTGTGGATGTTCTCTCTCTCTCTCTCTCTCTCTCTCTCTCTCTCTCTCTCTCTCTCTCTCTCTCTCTCTCTCTCTCTCTCTCTGTCCGTCCCATGGCGGGAACCGTTACTTCGTCTATTTTCGTTCACGAACTAGATTATGGCAAGCTTTCAAATTCGTTTCAAATCTTGTGTTGAGGCACATCCTATCACTGTTAATGCTAATTAATATTACCAATCAACTATATACTCTTTAAATAGAAAAAGAACCATGAAACCACGTCGTTTTACAAGTAACGGACGAAACTTTTTGACAAGCAGAATATCGTTCACTTGGAAATTAGACAACAGAAGTTCTTCGTTATATATAGATTGAAAGTAAATCATATATATATATTTTCCATGGATATACTCAAATCATGAGAACATTATAATTGAAATGAAATCACTCATTTATGTGTCATTTTAATCATCCTAAATAATGATATAATAACATGCCTTTACAAACGCTCGCTTGACCGTGACTGGCGGTTGAATGCACACGACGCCATTTTGCACACGGCACCGAGGCGCTTCCTGGCAGGAAAGAGACAACTGTCGATGATTTGGCCAATGCTGACATGTCAACAAAGAAAATAGCCGGGATGATGAAGATCAGTAAAAGAACAGTCCATCGATGGAAAAGGAGGTATGAAGAGACTGAAAGTTTAGAAAATACAAAAAGATGTGGAGGCCCTCGTCACACCACCCGGGAAGAAGGCGACTCCATCATTCAGTCAGCCACCCAGAACCCTCTCACGACGGCAGTCAAGATAACCAAAAACATACAAGTCAACGTTGCAGTGCACACAGAGAGGAGGCGGCTTCATCACCAACCACACGTCGCTGGCGTGGGCTCCGGCTCTCTCTATCGCCGGCTTTCGGCCGGTTAGGTAGCAGCAGCAGTCGTCCCTCGCTCCAAACCCACTTCGGCTGGCGCCCAGCGATCAACTCAGAACTGGCACGGACCAGGGGAACCCGACTGTCTAATTAAAACAAAGCATTGCGATGGTCAGAGATAGATGTTGACGCAATGTGATTTCTGCCCAGTGCTCTCAATATCAAAGTGAAGAGATTCAACCAAGCGCGGGTAAACGGCGGGAGTAACTATGACTCTAAAGCGTTAGCCAAAGAGTAGCCCGAAGGTCGAACCCAGGAGGCCTGGGGTAGACCAGAAACATAGTTACTTTTGGTGAGTGGCCTCCACGTGGTCCCGCTGGACACGCAGAGTTGGGGTTTACCCGCCACCCTTCTTAATCCCTGCGTAACTGAGCGCTCATCTCACAGCGATAGCTTTCTTTTCCTCTCTTATTTTCGCCTATCCACATCCAGGATGGCGGAAGCTGTCGCCGGTCGGGGCCAAGACCGCTCCCCTACCTGTCCGGAGTGTGGCTCGACCTACGCCTCCTTTGCGGGGCGCAGGGTTCACCAACGAAGAGCACACCCAGAGACTTTTCATGTCGCGCTTATGCAGGAGACAGTGAACCGACCGAGGGCCAGATGGGACCCCGAAGAGGATAGCCTGATGGCTGCCTTTGAAAGGGACCACCCTGAGCTCTCGGTTGCGGAGCTATGTGCGACCATTTGCGCACAAGTTCTCCCCCACCGTACTCTTGACTCGGTTACATCCCATCGTAAGAACCGGCAGTACCAGGACTATCTGAGATCACTACGCAGGAGTTCGCGGCGGCCTCGTAGACCTAGGGCCGCCGTTGGTGGGTCCCCCGTGAGGGCACGGAGAGGGGGTGTAAGAGCTGAGGAGCGACCCGCGGCTGAACTGGTCGCGCAGCCAGTAGAGGCCCCGGCAGCTTTAGAACTTGCGCTCAGCCGCAGTGGAGAGGGGGAAGAGGCCGCACCGACGGAGAATGACGGGAGCTAGCCAGAGCCCTGGAAGAGTCCGTTGAGGCGGCCTCAGAAAACCTCTCCATTCCCAAACCTAGAAATCTGGCAGACATCCAGGCACAACTCGATGCCTCGATTCCTCCCCGCCCCCCACGTCTTGCCCCACCAAGATCGGGGCATCACACAAACCTCACTCCATCGAGGTTGCGAAGGAGAAAATCTGCAGCCTTCCAAACCCAGTATCGAAGGGACAGAGGCCGGGTGCTGAAAAAGGTATTGAGTGGGGATGATCTTCTCATCACCCCGGCCCCTCCGGAGGGCTCTTTAACCTTCTGGAAGGGGCTGTTTAGTCAGCCGAGTCCAGAGGACCGCCGGACCCCGGATCTCGTTAGACGGGTCAGCCCATCAGTGATGGGCACCGTCTCGGAGGAGGAGGTCGAGGCGGCACTGAAGGCCACCCCCAAAGCAACGGCGCCGGGCCCTGACGGTCGTCTCATTAGCGACCTGGCAGGGCTCGGGTCTGCCAGGCTTACCTGGGTGGTCAACGAGTGCATCTGGCTCGGGGCTCTGTCCTCCGACTGGGTAAAGGTCAGAACCATCCTGCTGCCCAAAGTGCCATCTCCATCGGAACCAGGGGATCTCCGGCCTATTACAATCACTCCCCTGATCACAAGGCTCATAAACCGGATCTTAGCGAGACGGCTGGACCGGGATACGCCTCTGCCCGCGCAGCAGAAGGGCTTTAAGAGGGAGGAGGGCTGCGCCGCAAACATCGTTGTCTTACGGTCGATGATTAAGTCGGCGCAGCGGGCCCCCTCTAACCTATATGTTGCGTGGGTGGATTTTAAAAAGGCGTTTGACTCAGTGAGTCACCCATCCCTGCTGGGAGCGTGCAGGAGGTGGGGTTTTCCATCTAGACTCACTGAGTATGTCTGCCAGATGCACAAAAACGCTGCCACCCAAATTGACGTAGGCGACCCCACTAACATCACTAGGGGCGTCCTGCAGGGGGACCCCCTCTCCCCCTACCTATTTAATATCTGCCTGGACTGGGCCCTGGCTGCACTCCCCAACAACATCGGGGTACAGGCGGGTAACAATAAGATCGGTTACCTCGCCTTCGCCGATGACGTGGCGCTACTGTCCTCAACCCGCTCGGGCCTGCAGGCTTCATTGAGTAAGCTCGCTGAAGCCGCTGCACTTCTAGGCCTCGAGGTGGGCTTTGGCAAGTGCGCCACGCTAGGCATTGCAGCCAATAAGAAAAAGAAGACATGGGCCCAAGACACAACCCCCTTTACCATCTTGGGGAGGCCTATCCAAGCACTGGCACCCGGGGAATTTTACAAGTAACTGGGTGTCAACTCCTACGGGGGGAAAACTCCTCCGAGCAGTCCACCACGCTCGAGGAAGACAGCTGAGAGTAGCCGGTGGTCCAGGCAGCTCTACGAGGCAGTTGACGGCTCCGGGCTCCGTCAACACCTGGGAGGCGCTCGGGCTCCGAAAATCGGACCTTAAAATCTTAGTAGCCCGAGTCCTTGAGGGAGGGCTGAACATATACAGAGAGTTTCGAAATACAAGTGGGGGGGTGGTCCACCACCCCGGCTAAAAAAGGGCTACCAGTCCCTAGGGCTTGTTGCAAGAAACAAAATATTCTGGCGTCCATTGGTTTGAAGTTTCGGCGCTGTTCAGCGAAGGCCCCTGAAGAAGTAGGCGACGTTTTTGGACCCTGTCCCCTACTATACTTTAAACTATTAAAGTTAAATATAATATGCATACTAAGTAATAATGCTAAAGTAAAGTTATAATTAATTAAAATAATTAAATTTAAAAATATACTAAATTAAGAATTTCTTGTAATAAGTAAAAACTTTGCACAGAGAAAAAAAAAGCCAAATGCCTCGTCATCTAATTAGTGACGCGCATGAATGGATTAACGAGATTCCCACTGTCCCTATCTACTATCTAGCGAACCCACAGGCAGGGGAACGGGCCAGCGCCTAACAGCGGGGAAAGAAGACCGTGTTGAGCTTGACTCTAGTCTGATTTTGTAGAGAGACATCAGAGGTGTAGCATAAATGGGAGGTCGTCACATCAGGGGCTTGCTCCGTGCGGCCGACAATGAAATACCACTACTCTGATCGTTTCTTTACTTACTCGGTGAGACGGAATCGGAGCTTCCCCACATGGGATTGCCTCCTGCTTCTAGCCTAAGGCGGCGGAAGGGAGGGCGCGCTTGGTTTCGGCCTTACGTTAGCCTGACCGGGCGTTCGCGCCCGCCGCGATCCGTTCCGAGGACATTATCAGGTGGGGAGTTTGACTGGGGCGGTACATCTGTCAAACGATAACGCAGGTGCCCTAAGGCCAGCTCAGCGTGGACAGAAACCTCGCGTAGAGCAAAAGGGCAAATGCTGGCTTGATCCTGATTTTCAGTACGAATACGGACTGCGAAAGCAGGGCCTATCGATCCTTTTGACTTTATGAGTTTTAAGCAAGAGGTGTCAGAAAAGTTACCACAAGGATAACTGGCTTGTGGCGGCCAAGCGTTCATAGCGACGTCGCTTTTTGATCCTTCGATGTCGGCTCTTCCTATCATTGTGAAGCAGAATTCACCAAGCGTTGGATTGTTCACCCATAAAAAGGGAACGTGAGCTGGTTTTAGACCGTCGCGGAGATCTCGATCCCCGCGCTGGCCGCGCGAGCGAGAGCCAGGGGCCATACTTATAGAGAAATTGTGTGTTTGACGTAAGTATCGCCATAACTAGGTGAAAAAGTTGTGGCTCTCACCATAAGATTCAGATTGCATCACTACCAACCACGGCGAGGTACCTTATCAGCTCTGTTCTTTTATATCAATACTTAGGTTAAATAATACCGTAAAATGGTTAAAACTATTTACTAAAAATACACTACATCCGTTATATAATTGTTTTAGACGGAATCGTGAGATTTTTAAATATAATGGCATGTTTTTGTCGGCCCCGTTGAAACCAGAGATTTCATGATGGCAGAAGGTTTTCTGAGCTGCTCAGCTCGGACGCGGCGATTTCTTCCCCTCTCTCCGCCGAGCTGAGGAGGAGGAAAGATAACTGGGCTCAGGAAGAAATCTTCCTGGCCCAGTTATACCAAGAGCATAAGGCAGACTTTAGTGTCTGCAATGCCCGGGAAATGCGGCTGCCTGGACGGCGATCATCGAACGCCTGACGGAGGCTTAATTTTCCCCGTGGCAGGACCACCAAGGACTGCCAAAAGAAGTGGCAGTCAATGCAATCAACGGCGAAAAGGAATATCTCCGCCCTTAAGCAAGCCTTCACTGCCGCAGGTAAGAAATGTTTCTTATGTTTCACGACATAAAATTATTAGTCAATCACTATACTATGGTACTTCCACTTTTGAAAAAGCAGTGGCAGGTAAAAGGTAAGACATATACAGCTTTATCTAGCAGACCACCCATCAGCCCGGACTCTAGAGGAAGCCGTCCAAGCGAATCAAGAACGAGTTCCGGGGGGCAGCATGAGCCAATGCAAGATGGCGCCACTATAAACATTCGCCTGCGCCAGAACGGGCTGGGCCGACCATCAGGCCCCACCTGGAAGAAGCCTTGGGCCGACCATCACGCCCCACCAGGAAGATGCCTACCGGCGCAACAGGCAGCGACGTAAAAAAAAAAAAAAAAAAAAGACAAACATAAATATTAGGCAGGCCCAACAAAACTTACCAGTAACATGATCATCTACATATTGCTAGGTGTTTGATCATTTCCCCTTACTCATCCTTAGTCATTTTCCTGTCCCAAGTTTACCTTGAAATATTACTGAAACAATGGTTTTAGAATTCATGATATTTCTTTCTATGAGACTCATGGACACTGCTGAAAACCAAAAAGTGAAGGTTAGTATAACACCCATATAACTCATACAAGCTGAACCTCCCCCCGTCAGAGCACTAGAGTACTATTAGCATAGACCTTTACAGTAATACCTGTAAATCATTATAAGTAAAGAGGTTGCATAAGTTAAAGGTAAGTGAAATGTAATTCATATGATTTATTATCAAATATTGTCTGGTACGTGTGGTATTTAAGGCTGGGGTTGCCTCTGGTTGAGCATGTAGTTGAAGGATGTGGATAAATGTCACCCACATTATTCTAGAAAATGCTTTAAATTTGTTCCTGTACAAAATTGTATATACTTATAAGAAAAGTTGTTTTTAAGGCATGCAACTTACATTGTTGACATTACTACAATGACTTATATTAAATCTTAATTTCAGGTGATGGTCCAGCTCCTCCTCTCTCACAGCTGGATAGCCTGCCACGATCGGCCAGATGACGTCCTCGATGTTGGGCCACCTACTTCTCCCCTCGTGACCGTCAGCTTCAAGGATAAAAGGTATGGGCTACTTCATCACTTAAGATCGTATTGTTGATGCTATTTCTCGGGTTACCTTTTTTGTTTATTAACATACTGAGAAATAAATTATATAACACTTTTACGGAATTCAACAAACTTTTCTGGTACAGTTCTGTGTCTGCGGAAAATCACTGATAAAGTTTGGCAGGTGAGTTCAGGGCAGTTCCTTAGTGGGCCGGCAGAATCTGTCCGCCCTATTGTAAACACTTTCATTCTTGTCCCATAGTGAATCACCTTTAATCTGGAGTCATGAATGGACATTTTTAGTTACAATAAAGAAAATCAAAAGAGAACTTAAAGCTCATTTACCGAACAAAGTTTGTAATATATGAAAAGTTTGGATTTTTGGATATGTCGCATCCTTCTCCCCAGTTAGTTTTTTATAGCGAGGATTTATCAAATTGCAAAGTTGCATGATTACTTGGCAGAAGAAAACATATTTGTCAAATTGGACTGTACTAGATTTGCACATTTCCAAGATTGTCGGGGACCCTAAAAGGTATATGTAAGGTGCCATGAAAATAATTTCACAAATGATTTTTTTTTTTTTTTCTTTTTTGCCATGCGTTAGTGTACATGCTTTTAGTGTATGTCACACAGCAAAGTTGTTGAATTCCTAGAGTTAAATTTGCTGCTGAGCATATTTTAGTAATGTTCGTGCATACATCATTTTTTTTTTCATTATTCTTAGGGTGAAACCTATTTATAATTTTTTATTTTAATTATTTTTCATACTATATCTAGAGATCAATTTGAAATTATTTTCTCCCTCACTTGGAGTTTCCCAAGTCAATTTCCAGTGTGCTTACCACAAACTAGTTGCTTTTCTTTGTTGTATAAGATTATGAATAAAAAAAATGTAAATCAACAGTTACCATATCTTTTTTATTTAAATTTTATTTATTAATTCAGTGCATGGAGTACCGTCATTAATTAATAATAGTATACATTAATATTTATTATGGTTCTAAATATATTTTAACATATTAACACTTTTTCAACATGCATCACTTTGAACTTAACCAGCAGGTTACTTGAGGAGGAGGACCCAATATCCACGCAGCCCGGCCCCAGACAGTCAGCCCCTACACCAGCTACCACCCTCACTGCTTCCTCCTCAACCAACCCTCAGGCAGTTCCAGCTATGTATGTTATGTAATTTACGATGATACTTCATTCAGGCACGTGAGATAAGTAGAAGTGAAGATATAAAAAGATAAGTGAGGTATGCTTTTGCCTGAATATGCCCACGTGGGAGGACAGACACGATAAAACAAGCCCGCGCTTTAAGGGTTAATCCCTGAATTATCTATGTCATTCTTTTATGTTGGAGTAAATAAATATTAATCATATACAATGATTATTTTTCTTACCCAAAACAGGATGTTTATTACACGGGTACATGCTGGGGCAAAATGGGGACGGTAAACAGTGTTCAGGTAAATGTTATACTGGCCCTGTATTGGGTTAATGGGTTCTTTTGTCACTGGTTTGAAGGGCCAACAGGACAGAGACAGCACCAGAACAACAGTGGTTGTTCCAAAATTTACTTAATACCAAACAATGAAGAAAAACTACTAAAATAATAAGGCATAATAAGAAATAATAATAATAATAATAATAATAATAAGGAATGAATTGTGATTGTCACTGACTTTGTGTAAGTTGTAGAATCACCCCAAAGGTCAAGAAACAGCCATCCATCCCATCCCCCAGAGTTTAAAGTGGTTAATATTGTCAAATAAATTGCATCAGAAAATGAAACGTTGTAGCAGTGATGACTTGGGCCCATCACAACAGACGACCAGCAAGGAGACGATGTACACACTTTCAGCCGTTGGTATACTCAGAAGCTTCATCAACTTCCCCACCACTCCACAATAAACTGAGTTGAAGCAGCAGGAATGCAGGCAGATTGCAGGACTCAGTAGTGTCTGCCATAATTGAGAGAACACATAAGCAGGGAAAATTTGTGGGAATTAGTTTAAAATATCAATGATATGATTTCTAAAGCTAGGGTTAAAAGTAAATGATTCATGATCATAGTTCTCTCTCTATCTATCTCAGGTAAGTCTGGAAAAATAATGTTATGAGGAGGTGGATTTTACAACTTACATGTGTGGAAGCTTGCCATTTCTCCTCATGGGGATGGTTAGGGTTGGGCAGGGACAGGGTGAGGACCAGCACTGAAAAGTACAGGCAAATTAATGTTGTATTCTAATACTAGTTTCTTATGAATGTTAAAATGATGGGGTTTATATTTTATGGTGAGGCTGTGGCCAAGAGGTCATCGTGCTGGCGCGACATTTGGGTAGTCGTGAGTTCAATCCCAACACTCCCACCTGAATATTTTATGTCATCGCCGAGTAGCTTAAAAGTACCCACAAGCCTCCCAGACGACCATTCTCTGCCCGGAAAGGATCAATAATGATCTGCGGAGGAGTGCATGAGGCAAACAGATGGTGCCACTATAAAACACAAGTCTGTGCCATTACGGATTTGGGCCAGCCACCAAGCCCATCAGTATCGTCAAGACAGACGTAAAAAAATAATAAATAAATAAATATTATTTTGTAATGAATTATGAATAGCTACAGCACTTACTTGAAATGAAGATTGACGTATGGCATCCCTCTAGCGCAGACCATCCCGCTGGCTCCGTCCAGCAGCAGGTGCTATCTGCACAACAGGTAGAGGCCGTGCACCCTCACCAGCCTCGTCACCCGCAGGATCCTCTTCCTCAGGTGAACCGATGTGCAGCAAAGCACACACTTCGATGATCCTGCACAAATATGCAGGGGACTTAAGCCTTATTTCCCCATGAAGTATGTGGAATCGTCGCTTCCACTGCCCGATGACCCTCTCCACGATGCATCTGGTCCTCTTGTGTGCACTGTAATGCATAAAATGTATACATTATTGCATTATCGTGAAAACTAACTCTACCACAATAATGACTGCTGATATTAATTAACAAGTGCAACTTCAGCATGGGAGAGTTACTGTTTTATCTAAGGTGATATGTACACCATTAGATGTGACACTCCATAGTATAAATATTAAGTAAGTGGAGAATTACCTCGTCATTACATTGGTCTATGCCAGGGGTATTCAATTAAAAGTCACAGAGGTCCAGTTCTTAAAATTTCCCCCAAGTAAAAGGTCCGAACGGAAGTCCAGCTTGTGTCTTATAGCCGTTCCCTATGTCAAGGCAGCACGCTCGAACGCTCTCCACCCCCGCTCTCACCCCCACCCCCACACTATACACTGCCCGCGTGTCGCCTGCTGGCTGCCACCGTCCACCACCTCATCACCATGGTTAAAGGTGCATGCCACCCAGATACCCACCACGCCCTTTGGTCATACCTGCCACCCTGCATATTAGCTTGACCTTCCTACTGCAGGAAATTGAGAGTGTTCACGCTCTCACTGGCCTGTTGACACCCGCCAGCGTTGCACGACGCCCCGCCACCCGCCCCTCCCCGCTGTCACCCGGCCGCAGATTGGTCACGGGTCCGGACAGAACCATCGCTCGGTCCGGATCCGGACCGGGGTCCGCCATTTGGTGATGCCTGGTCTATGCTCTCTGCTCATGTCTGGCCAATTATCAAGCAAGTTAGCATTTTATCATGCATGCAGTGTATATTGTACATAACTTACCTATTGTAGTTAGTTTGTGGGCCAGGCAGAGGACCCAAGTAGTGAGTCAACAACCACCTCTGACTAGGATAACCTCTGTCCCCCCGGAGAGACGACCTTGTTTCTTGATATTGGGGACGTTAATTCATTTCTTATTAAATCAGTAACAAACACAATTCCTTCCTTGTTCAGTCTGTATCTTTTAACAAGTTCTGCGTCATTTAAACTGTTCAATATGTCCCGCCTAGGATGAAAAGACCTTGGGAGACGCCGCGCCTCTGCCATGTTTACCTTGCAGCTGGTTCTTGATCTTGATGTCAAAGGTGACTGGGACCACGCTAAGTGAGTCTGAGCCAGTAACCATCCCACACCCAACTTTACAGACGGCCGATTCTGCGGCTTGAAACTACGCGACTTGGGACGCGGAGCCGGTCCTGGGGCTCGGAATACGAGGCTGAGACGGAGTCTTTGCTTTATAAGCATGGGCCCAGGAGCGGGAAGACCGTTACGCTCGGCCCAGCCGCCGACCAGCCATACCCCTTAATCTCGCAATTCCGCGCCAGCAACCGCTCGAACGGTCACCATCGATTTGGTCGTCGCACTTCCAGACAGTGGCGTTTAGAAGCTCACGGCACCGTATCATGCCCCTCGCTCTAGCGATTCTAGCCGAGTTATTAGCGGTTATTGGGTTGGGATGGTGTACAAAGTCTTGTATGTTTGCTAGTTATGGAGTACGTTGTCTGTTTGCGTTGTGTGAGTATGTTTGTGTGTTTGTGATCTTGTACATAAGTGTAAGCCTGTGTGCTTGTCTGCCGTATGTGCAGAGGTTCCATGTTTATCAGTTGTTTGATTCGTGTTGTGAATCCAGACGTTCGAGTGCAATTGTTTGTAATGAACCTAGCCGCCTTGGTGTTGATCTGTGCTAGCGTATCACTGTTTCTGTGTGTGAGGATCGTGGAGCACGGACTGAGCTGAGCACCCAAAATTGCTCCTTTTCTCCCGAAGCTATTCCTACACATTACAGCTGAACCACATTTAATTAGACACTTGCGTAGTGTAGGTACGGTACCCGCAAAAAAATATGCGGAAAAGGCACGGGCTGTGGCATAGGAGTGACCTTCCGTGCTGGAGTAGGTAGGAAGACACCTACCGAACGGGCGCAAGCCACTCCCGGTGAGGTATATATGGGAGGTGAGAAGGGAGCTGAAGCCCTCCAAAGTCCCTTCCCATGTCCTCACTAACCGTTTCCTTATTGTCTCACCAACACCGGAGAGTAGCTCAGCATGCTCTCTAAAGACATATCCTCTCTTTATCCACCCCCCACTACATTCACACAACATATACACCTTTTCCCAAAATTCAAATTTCAAAATGGCGCACCTGTATCAAGCCTCGGAGTCCCCGCCTGGGGGGCATAAATTCACCAGGGAGGACTCTCCTTCTGGCTGCCGACCCGAGAAGTGTCTTGATAACTCCTCGAACCTCTTTCTTCTCAATTTCTGCAACATTCGCGGTCTTCGCTCTAATTTTCATTCTGTGAAACATTATCTCTCCTCCTCTAAACCTCACCTTCTCTTCCTTACCGAAACACAGGTTTCTGAGTCTACTGACAGCAATCTCTACTCTGTTCCCTCCTACTATCTCTATCCTAAATTTCAATCCAAAGCTGGATGTTGCGCCTACGTGCGCAACGACATCACTGCTCTCGTGCCCACAACCTTGACTCTTCTGAATTTTCTACCATCTGGCTAAGACTTCATTGTCATTCTATTACTAAATACATCTGTGCTGTTTATCTCTCACCTAACTCTACCAACTATGCAAAATTCTTTGACTATTTGAATTCTAAAGTGGAGCACATCTTGACCCACTCTCCCTTCGCTGAAATCTCCATCCTAGGAGATTTCAATGTTCACCACCAGCTTTGGCTTTCATCTTCTTTCACTGACCATCCTGGTGAACAAGCCTACAACTTTGCTATCCTCAACGACCTAGAGCAGTTGGTCCAGCACCCTACACGTATTCCCGACCGTCTTGGAGACCGGCCCAACATTCTAGATCTCTTCCTTACCTCAAACCCTTCTGCTTATTCTGTCAAACTGTTCTCTCCGTTGGGCTCCTCCGATCACAATCTTATTTCTGCATCCTATCCTATCGCTCCTGTACACCCTCTGGACCCACCGAAGAGGCGATGCTTCTGACATTTTGCTTCAGCTCGGTGGGACGACCTGAGGATATACTTTTCCGATTTCCCGTGGAATGATTATTGCTTTCAGGATAGAGACCCCTCTGTGAGTGCTCGGCGCATCACAGAGGTGATTGTCTCTGGAATAGAGGCATACATTCCTCGTTCTTTCTCTACTCCTCACGCTAAAAAGCCTTGGTTTAATCACGCTTGTTCTCGTGCTGTCAATGATAGAGAGGCCGCTCACAAAAGGTACCAGAGCCTTCAAACTAATGATAATTATGAACTTTACATTTCTGCCCGAAGTCGTGCCAAATCTATTCTCCGACTAACCAAAAATTCTTTCATTAATAGAAAATGCCAAAAGGTTGCTTTCTCTAACGTTTCCGTGACTTCTGGCATCTAGCCAAAACATATCCTCCAACTTCACTTCATCTTTCCCTCTACTCCTCAGTCCTGACAGCAACACTGCCGTCTCATCTATCTCTAAGGCTGAGCTCTTCTCTCAAACTTTTTTTCTAAAAACCCCACTCTGGACGATTCTGGGCATTTTCCTCCTACTCATCCCCCCTCTGACTCCTTTATGCCTGTTATAAAGATTCTTCAAAATGATGTTTTCTATGCCCTCTCTGGCCTCAATCCTCAGAAGGCTTATGGACCTGATGGAGTGCCTCCTATTGTCCTTAAAAAACTGTGCCTCCGTGCTGTCACCCTGCCTCGTCAAACTCTTTCGCCTCTGCCTGTCAACATCTACCTTTCCTTCCTGCTGGAAGTATGCCTTCATACAGCCTGTGCCTAAGAAGGGTGACCGCTCCAATCCCTCAAATTACCGTCCTATAGCTTTACTTTCTTGTCTATCTAAAGCTTTTGAATCAATCCTTAACCGGAAGATTCAAAAACACCTTTCCACTTCTGACCTTCTATCTGATCGCCAGTATGGGTTCCGCAAGGGGCGTTCTACTGGTGATCTCCTAACCTCTTAACTGACTCTTGGTCATCCTCTCTTAGCCGTTTCAGTGACACCTTTGCTATTGCGCTGGACATATCAAAAGCTAATGATAGGGTCTGGCACAAATCTTCTTTCAAACTACCCTACGGTTTCTATCCTTCTCTCTACCTTTATCTCCAGTTTCCTTTCTGACCGTTCTATTTCTGCTGTGGTAGACGGTCACTGTTCTTCCCTAAATCTATTAACAGTGGTGTCCCACAGGGTTCTGTCCTATCTCCTCTCTGTTGTTCATTGATGATCTTCTTTCCAAAACGAACTCATTCCTACGCCGATGATTCCACTCTGCATTACTCAACTTCTTTTAATAGAAGACCCACCCTACAAGAACTTAACGACTCAAGGCTGGAGGCTGCAGAACGCTTAGCCTCAGACCTTACTATTATTCCCGATTGGGGCAAGAGGAACCTGGTGTTCTTCAACGCCTCAAAAACACAGTTTCTCCACCTATCCACTTGACACAATCTTCCAAACAACTATCCCCTATTCTTTGACAACACCCAGCTATCACCTTCCTCAACACTAAACATCTTCGGTCTATCCTTAACTCAAAATCTCAACTGGAAACTTCATATCTCATCTCTTACTAAATCAGCTTCCTCGAGGCTGGGCGTTCTGTACCGTCTCCGCCAGTTCTTCTGCCCCGCACAGTTGCTGTCCATATACAGGGGCCTTGTCCGCCCTCGTATGGAGTATGCATCTCATGTGTGGGGGGGCTCCACTCACACAGCTCTTCTGGACAGAGTGGAGGCTAAGGCTCTTCGTCTCATCAGCTCTCCTCCTCATACTGATAGTCTTCTACCTCTTAAATTCCGCCGCAATGTTGCCTCTCTTTCTATTTTCTATCGATATTTCCACGCTGACTGCTCTTCTGAACTTGCTTGCCTCCCCCTCTCCCGCGGCCCCGATGCACACGACTTTCTACTCATGCTCATCCCTATACTGTCCAAACCCCTTATGCAAGAGTTAACTTGCATCTTCACTCTTTCATCCCTCACGCTGGTAAACTCTGGAACAATCTTCCTTCATCTGTATTTCCTCCTGCCTACGACTTGAACTCTTTCAAGAGGAGGGTATCAGGACATCTCACCTCCCGTATTTGACCTTGCTTTTGGACACCTCTTTTGTTTCTTTTGTAGGAGCAGCGTGCAGCGGGCTTTTTTTGTGTGTGCCCTTGAGCTGCCTCTTTTGTTGTAAAAAAAAAAAAAAAAAAAAAAAAAAAAGAGCTTGCCCAAGCAGGTAACAGGCTTAGAACTCGTTATAGTATTACTGGGCAACTACAGTCAGTCAATCAATGTCTAGCAGCTCTCCCAGTCCTGTTTCCCGCCAGTGCCGCATGTGGCTCCGTAACGAACGGATGGTGATTGAAGCTTGCCACGAAAAGAAAGTTCTGCCTTCTCGTGGTGGGACTGGAGTGAGCAACATACGGACTGAGCTGAGCACCACAAATTGCTCCTTTTCTCCCGAAGCTATTCAGAGGGATATCTTATGACTGCGGTAGCGTATTTTAATTAGCACCGAAAGCACATTCATGCCAGACTTGTGTAGCGTAGATATGTCTAAAATTGAAGGAATTCCAAGGGATATCGCGTAACTGAGTGCTCGTATTTTCAATCAATCAGCACCGTACACATTGCAGTTGAACCCCATTAACTTTACACTTGCTCACTCAATCGAGGTTGAGGAGAAGAAAATATGCAGCCTTTCAAACCCAGTATCGAAGGGACAGAGGCCGGGTGCTGAAGAAAGTATTGAGTGGGGATGATCTTCTCAGCACCCCGGCCCCCCCGGAGGGTTCTTTAACCTTCTGGAAGGTGCTGTTTAGTCGGCCGAGTCCAGAGGACCGCCGGACCCCGGATCCCGTAAGACGGGTCAGCCCATCAGTGATGGGCGCCGTCGCGGAGGAGGAAACATGGAAACATGGACTAGCAGGCAGCAGAAAGCCTGTTGGCCCATTACTAGGCTGCCTGCGTTCAGTGATTCAATCAATCCGTTTGCCATAGGAGTGGCTTGCAGGGAAGGATTAAAGCACTTGTGTATCTACTCTTGGGAACGTTCAGTTCACTCCCGATGCAGCAAAGTGGCGATCAATGCGTTCCTTGAAGGAGTTGATGGTCTCTGCGCTAACCACTTCTGCAGGAAGGCTGTTCCAGTGGCGAACAACTCTATTCGATAAATAATTCCTGCCGATGTCGGTATTGCATCGCTTTGCTTGAATTGTTTTTCCGTTGTTTCTTGTTCTCAGGTTGGTTTGTAGCGTGAAGAGTTTGGAGTGATCAACGTTGCTGAGCTTGTTCAGGTACTTAAAGACTTGTATCATGTCTCCCCGCAGGCGTCTCTTTTCCAACGTGAAGAGGTTGAGTCGCTCGAGTCGCTCTTCATAGGGCTTCGTCCTCAGTGATGGTATCATCTTCGTGGCGCGGCGCTGTACTCTCTCAAGTAATTCAATGTCTTTCCTGTAATTAGGAGGTCGAGGGGGCACTGAAGGCCACCCCCAAAGCAACGGCACCGGGCCCCGACGGTCGTCTCACTAGCGACCTGGCGGGGCTCGGGCTAACAAAGCTTACCTGGGTGGTCAACGGGTGCCTCTGGCTCGGGGCTCTGCCCCCCGACTGGGTAAAGGGCAGAACCATTCTGCTGCCCAAAGTGCCATCTCCATCGGCACCGGGGGATCTCCGGCCCATCACAATTACTCCCCTGATTACAAGGCTCATAAACCATATCCTAGCGAGACGGCTGGACCGGGATACGCCTCTGCCCGCGCAGCAGAAGGGCTTTAAGAGGGAGGAGGGCTGCGCCACAAACATTGCTGTCTTACGATCGATGATTAAGTCGGCGCAGCAGGCCCCCTCAAACCTGTATGTTGCGTGGGTAGATTTTAAAAAGGCGTTTGACACAGTGGGTCACTCATCCCAGCTGGCAGCGTGCAGGAGGTGGGGTTTTCCATCTAGACTCACTGAGTACGTCGGCCAGATGTACGGAAACGCTGCCACCAAAATTGATGCAGGCGACCCCACTAACATCACCAGGGGCGTCCTGCAGGGGGACCCCCTCTCCCCCTACTTGTTTAATATCTGCCTGGACTGGGCCCTGGCTGCACTCCCCAACAGCATCGGGGTACAGGCAGGTACCAATAAGATCGGGTACCTCGCCTTTGCCGATGACGTGGCGCTACTGTCCTCGACCCGCTCGGGCCTGCAAGCTTTATTAAATAACCTTGCGGAAGCCGCAGCGGTTCAGGGCCTTGAAGTGGGCTTGGGCAAGTGCGCCACGCTAGGCATTGCAGCCAACAAGAAAAAGAAAACATGGGCCCAAGATACAACCCCCTTTACCATCTTGGGGAGGCCTATCCAAGCATTGGCACCCGGGGAATTTTATAAGTACCTGGGTGTCCAGAATGGCCGGCGGAGGAGCAACGGCGTACCAGGCACACGAAGATTTTGTGCGGAAGCTTGGTAGGCTATTGAGAGCACCGGCAAAGCCCCAGCAGAAGTTCTGGGGCTTAGTGAACATCATAGTACCTCAGGTGCTCTACCCGCTGGTAAACATGGCGGCTACGGCCGGCCAGCTAGGCCGAATCGACCGGGCCATCAGGCGGTTTACCCGGTCCTGCCTCCACCTGCCGATGGATACGCCCCTTGGGTATTTCCATGCGGCAGTAGTGGATGGGGGACTGGGCATACCTAGCCTGATCACACGGGTCCCTCGACTGAAGGAGGATCTCCTCCAACGTCTGAGGGTTTCCGAGGACCCAGTGGTGAAGCACGCCGTGGGAGCCGGCGGGGGACAAATCCTCGAGCAGTCCACCACGCTCGAGGAAGACAGCTGAAAGTAGCCGGTGGTCCAGGCGGCTCTATGAGGCAGTGGATGGCTCGGGCTACGCGGAGCCTCAGAGACCCCTGCCTCATCAAAATGGATAAACGACGGCACCCTTCTCCTCAAAGGGGGTGACTTCTGTCGAGCGGTTAAGCTGCGTGGTAACCTGCTCGTCACGAAGACCCGTTCTGCGAGGGGGAGGCGGGTGGATGATATAAACTGCGACCTCTGCCGCAGACACCCGGAGAGCCTGGGCCACATCATGCAGCAATGCTCTGTAGTCCAGGTTGCTCGTACACGTCGACACGACCGCATACTTGACTATGTTGCGGGTAGGCTTGAGGATGCGGGCTTTGCTGTTAAAAAGGAAACCGGCCATACCAATTGTTGTCAGGGTCCGCATCCCTGACATCATAGCCACCCGCCAAGGCCTGGGCTCGGTGGTGCTTGATGTACAGGTGGTCGCTGGTGCGGTTGCAGGGGATCTGTACACAGCCCACCTTAGAAAAACCGCCATTATGATGTTCCTGACATCAGGCGGTGGGTTCAGGCCGAAACAGGGTTCCCTTCAGTATTTTCCTCCATTACATCTAGCTGGAGGGGGATCCTAGCCCTCCCAACCGTTAACATCTGGGAAGCGCTCTGGCTCCGGAAAACAGACCTGAAGATCTTAGTGGCAATAAAATAAAATTAAAAGATAACGTAAAATAAGAACTTCTTGTAATAAGTAAAATACTTTGCACATAGAGTAAAAAAAAAAAAAAAATAGGCAAATGCCTCGTCATCTAATTAGTGACGCGCATGAATGAATTAACGAGATTCCCACTGTCCCTATCTACTATCTAGCGAACCCACAGGCAGGGGAACGGGCCTGAGCCTAACAGCGGGGAAAGAAGACCCTGTTGAGCTTGACTCTAGTCTGATTTTGTAGAGACATCAGAGGTGTAGCATAAGTGGGAGGTCATCACATCAGGGGCTTGCTCTGTGCGGCCGACAATGAAATACCACTACTCTGATCGTTTCTTTACTTACTCGGTGAGACGGAATCGGAGCTTCCCCACCTGGGATTGCCTCCTGTTTCTAGCCTAAAGCGGCGGAAGGGAGGGCGCGCTTGGTTTCGGCCTTGCGTTAGCCTGATCGGGCGTTCGCGCCCGCCGCGATCCGCTCCGAGGACATTATCAGGTGGGGAGTTTGACTGGGGCGGTACATCTGTCAAACGATAACGCAGGTGTCCTAAGGCCAGCTCAGCGTGGACAGAAACCTCGCGTAGAGCAAAAGGGCAAATGCTGGCTTGATCCTGATTTTCAGTACGAATACGGACTGCGAAAGTAGGCCTATCGATCCTTTTGACTTAATGATTTTTAAGCAAGAGGTGTCAGAAAAATTACCACAGTGATAACTGGCTTGTGGCGGCCAAGCGTTCATAGCGACGTCGCTTTTTGATCCTTCGATGTCAGCTCTTCCTATCATTGTGAAGCAGAATTCACCAAGCGTTGGATCGTGGGAACGTGAGCTGGGTTTAGACCGTCGCGAGACAGGTTAGTTTAACCCTACTTTTGGCAGTTGTGTCGTTGATACAGCAGTCCTGCTCAGTACGAGAGGAACAGCAGGTCCGGACATATGGTTCCGCTCTTGGTCGATCGGCCAGTGGAGCGAGACTACGTCCGTGGAATTATACCTGAAAGCCTCTAAGGCAGAATCCCGGCTGGATGACCAACGATACCGCGTATGGCCTGCATCGGGATGGTCACCATTGAATTTTCGAGAGATTCGCTCCCCGCTCGTTCACTGGCGGGGCTAGAAGATGGACCCGTGCAGAGGGAACACGGGAGTGCCTCGACAAACAGGTTCAGGCTCTCTCCCCCCTAATAGAGAACACCCAGATGCTGATGTGCCGTACCGAATCGTTCGCAAACGACTTACGTACCGTTCACAGTGTTGGCGGCAAAGCAACATCCTCACTGGGAACTCCCAGTGTTGGAGGCATCTAACACAGATGTATCTAATTTCCATGCACAATTTTGATCTAACTCAATTTATGGTCACACTTTAAGTTATTTCGAAAGCGCTTTTAATAGTTGCCCAAACTGTTAACTCGCTTAAATTTCTAACAATGCCTTCGAACCTTAAGTGTGACGTCTGTCCCGGACGATTTGCAGCTCAGTACTTTCAGCTGAGTAAAACTTGCCGCCTCTGCGTTCAAAGATTACAGCTTCAGAAGGCTGTGACTGAATGGAAAGTCAAACATAACAATCTTGAAACGAAATTGGAAGCCCTTCAGGAATTTGTTGCAAGCAATGTGGCAGTGACTACACCATCGATGGTGGAGAGGCCCTCCACCGAGACTGTGCCCCCTCCAGACGAATCTCCTGCTTCACGGGAGGACGTGTTACTTGCTTCACAGGTTGACTCCCAGCCTGCCTCACAGGCTAACCCCCAACCTGCACAACAGGCTAACCCCCAACCTGCACCACAGGCTAACCCCCAGCCTGCCTCACAGGTTAACCCCCAGCCTGCCTTACAGGCTGAACCCCAGCCTTAATCACAGGCAAACACCAACCATGATTCACTCACTAAATATCAGCCTGCCTCACAGGACAACTTCCAGCCTGCCCCACTTAACGCTTCTTTTCCTGCTTCACAGGATGTCGGGTTCCAACCTGTAAGGAATGGAGCCAAACCGAAGCAGGCAACCAAGGATTTACTGACCCCCACTACCTTCAATAAGTTCCAGGTGCTGGCAGACACCATGGAGGATGAGTTTGAGACTCGCCTAGTTGGGGACTCCATGGTGCGTGGCCAGCTGGTTGAGTTCTGTGGTCGTTCATCAAACGGCCGCAGAAAACGTTACAGCTATCCAGGTACCAGACTGGATGACATTACCGCAGCGTGCGATGATGACACAATAAATGCCGATCGAAACACCCTCTTTGTCATTCACGCGGGGACAAATGACGTAAAGACAACACGTTCTGAGGAATTGCTTGAGAAATACCGCCGGATGATCAAGCAGTATAAACGTAAAACGGATGTCAGTAACATCATAATCTCAGGAATCCTCCCGAGGGTCGGTACCGAACCTAGCTTTTACAGTAAGGCCTTCAGCACAAACAACAGACTTCAGTCTCTTTGCTCACAAGAAAACGTCCAGTTCGCTAACTTGTGGAACAGTTATTACTACGATTCAGACTTGTTCCTTGGTGATGGCATCCACTTAAACCCTGTTGGACCAGCCTGTTTCGGGAGGCTGCTGTGAAATGCACTTCTACGCTGGCAACAATAGAAGTAAAAAAAGTCCGTTCCAAGACGATGACAAGTAGGACGTATCGGTTAAGTACGAATTCGGATTGAGCCCGTTTACGTTACTTAAGATGACAAGAACGCATCGATACGTAAGAATTCGGACCGAGCACGTTCACGTTACTTAAGATGGCAAGGACGCGTCGGTCACATATGAATTCGGACTGAGCACGTTCACGTTACATAAGACGAGAAGGACGCGTCGGTCAAGTAAAAATTCGGACTAAGCCCGTTCACGTTACTTAAGATGACAAGGATGCGTCGGTTAAGTAAGAATTGGGACTGAGCCCGGTCACGTTACTAAAGATGACAACCCAGCAAACACAAGTACGTCGGCCCTCCAGCGGGCCGACGTGTGTTGTTGCGGCGGCCCGACAGTGCAAAACTCTGTCGGCCCGATGTCCTTTTGCTCATCGTTTTTACGGAGGCCCGTCGTAGTATACCGGTCATATGTGTCCCATATGCCGAACTTTGCCTCCCATATGCCGATCATATAGTATGCTAGCCCCAGCCCCACTCACACACTTCCCCCTTCACTTTTACCACAAGCCGCACTTATATATATATATATATATATATATATATATATATATATATATATATATATATATATATATATATATATATATATACTACAGCACCACGTATACATAGGGACATAATAAATAAATGTACTGCACCGACTGAAATTATAATTATAAATATAGTATACTAAGGTTACTTAACTAAATCAATAAAAAATAAATTTCCATGATAAATTATACCATGTTGCAAATCACTTTTGCATGTCACATGTAATTCAAACTAAGTACGAATCTTGAAGAGTATAATTATCAGTCACCTAATATATCTATTACTGGCGATAATGAAACTTCATTGTCCACTTTGAATTTATGAATGATTAAATTACAGCAGTAAAATATAATGGTCTTAAAAAAAATTATAGACATCTGTAATAGTTTGTGGTAGTTGTCATTACAACTTCAACTAAATTTGTTCCCAGACATACATTTATCGTGCAATATACATATATATCAAACCATTTAAATTTATATTAAATATGATGATATATCAGCTATATAGCTCCCTTCTAATTTACCATATCCTTATTATTCTGGTTCAATTATCTTTCCCATAGTTAATGTTAACTTTGCCAGAAATGGCGCATGAACTATACAACAACCGTTATGTAACTGCAGATCATTCGTAATTATTCCACTACCTGAACTTTTTTTGGTCCTCCGGCGCATAATTTGAACACAGAAATCCTAGTCATTGACAGTAGGCTACATGTAGGTACTTGAAAAAAAGAAAAATCTAAATTATTAATTAGTCCGTATAAAATTGTCACTGTTTTTTAGGAGCTGTTAGCTGCAACTATCCTGTAAATTATTGGCATAAAAAGCTTTATGCACTTACACTATGCAGTAGGCTATGCTTACTCATAAAAAAAAAAAAAATTATGCACCTACACTATGCAGTAGGGTCTGCCTACTCAAATGCCCACGGACACGTTCCGGAAATTAATAAAAAAAAAGTATGCATTTACAATATGCTGTAGGCTACTATATTACTAAATATTATGACAACGAATTTGCCATTGACACATATATTATTACAGTATTAGGAAAAGAATGTGAGAATTTAAGTAAAAAAAAAACGAGAAATGTAAAGTAGCTAGGTCATCGAGTTGTGAATGAGTTATTTCACTAGTTACAGCCAATCTTACGCAGTTATTACAACTAACTACCACAGTACAACATAAGATACATGATATATATATATATATATATATATATATATATATATATATATATATATATATATATATATATATATATATATATATATATATATATATATATATATATATATATATATATATATATATATATATATATATATATATATATATATATATATATATATATATATATATATATATATATATATATATATATATATATATATATATATATATATATATATATATATATATATATATATATATATATATATATATATATATATATATATATATATATATATATATATATATATATATATATATATAAATAGTAGTAGGGGATGGCGCCAGTGACGGGACTAAAAAAATTCGCAAGCATGATCAAGAATTAGCGCCAGAAATTACGTCGAAAAATTTTATACGTTCAATTTGTCGGCCGGGGCAGCCAGCCAGCCAGCCGCCGAGGGGACCTCCCCACTACCCAACTGGGTAGTGGTCAAAAGCTACCCAAAGTGACCATCCCCCCCCCCACCCCCCACCCCAAACCCCCACCACCTTCCGGCGTGCCCACGCCACCGTGTCTCCCCCTACCCCCCGGAGGCCTGACCGTGCCGGAGCGCCACCCTCCTGCCGGGGATTGGTTAGGGGCGTCCTTTCGCGCCGTGCCGGGGCGTCACCCTCCTGCCGGGGATCGGTTAGCGCGAGCGGTGACTTGTTCGGGGGATCGGTTAGGGGCGTCCTTTCGCACCGTGCCGGGGCGTCCTTTCGCCCCAGTGCCGGGGGATCGGCTAGGGGCGTCCTTTCGCACCGTGCCGGGGCGTCACCCTCCTGCCGGGGATTGGTTAGGGGCGTCCTTTCGCACCGTGCCGGGGCGTCACCCTCCTGCCGGGGATCGGTTAGCGCGAGCGGTGACTTGTTGGGCGGAGGCCTGTGGCTACCATTCCCCCTCCCTCTTCCCCTCCCGCTATTGATTTTTTTTCCAGTTTGCCAGCATGTGTGTGCGTGTCCCCCTCTACCCCACCCCTCGCGAGCGGTGACTTGTTGGGAGGTGGCCTGTGGCTAGCATTCCCCCTCCCTCTCCCTCTTCCCCTCTCGCTATTGATTTTTTTTTCCAGTTTGCCAGCATGGGTGTGCGTGTCCCCCTCTATACCCCACCCCTCGCGAGCGGTGACTTGATGGCCAGTATAAGGGTACCATTACCCCGCCCTCTCCCTCTACCCGCTATTGATTTTTCAGTTTGCCAGCATATGTGTGTGTGTGTGTGTGTGTGTGTGTGTGTGTGTGTGTGTGTGTGTTACTGTTGATTTTCATATTGACTGGAGTTATATCGATTGTCTTTTCAGTGAGGGGGTAGGAGCGGGAAAAGTAGATTTTATACATTTTTATTGAAATATAGTGGAAAAAACTGGTATGACAAGTTATTATATTACCTTAATCTAGTCTATTTTATTTGTTCTTTCTTAATCCAGGCTAATTTGTTCTTTCTTAATCCAGACTAAATACATGCTAAGCCTAAAAACAAAAACACACAGTCGCCATAAAGAAAGACATATTACAAACTCACACCGTACAGGCTCAAAGAAATACAATGGAAACCCACCCACCCAACCCCCTTTTTTTCCCTCCCCCAAAATAAATCCTAATTGAAAGAGACATATTACAAACTTATGTCGTACATGCCCAAAGACAGCCCATAAAAAGATGACAACACGAGTACATATACAAGTGAAGAAAAAAAAATACACAATACAAGTACATATATATAAAAAATATTACACACAGAGCGAGTACATATATAAAAAAAAATGATTGTTAAGCACTAAATATAGGACTCTCATCAAGAACATTTATAATATTATTCACGTCCATGCTATGAGAAAAATTCAAAGAATTGAAAGCTGAAGGAAGGACAGTGCTTGAGAAGCTTTCATTTGTTTCGTCCGCACGAGCCACATTGGAAGGGCCCAGTTGTGGCGCGAGATTTTCTTCAGCGGCCGCAGTTGCTACACGCTGCGCTGGTGGGTCTTCAAAGACGAGTTTCTTGGTCACAGAGATTTTTTTTTTCATTGGTTTTCCCCGACCGTACGCCGCTGCCGAGGAGAAGAGACCCGCCTCACGTTTGGCCACCTGAAGTTTTTTTCTCCCAACTTTGTGGAGGCTCTTCTTCTATACAGTCTTGGGTCCCGGTGTTCTTGCTGCTTCGGCAAATTATTCTTTGTCATTCTTCGCCGCCGTTCTTGTCCCCGGTCGCGATCTTGTCGTCTCTGGTGCGTCTCCTGCTGCTCGCTACGCCCCTGCTGCTGGAGCTGCCGCAACACTTCCGCCATATGCCGCATTTTTTTTTCCAGTCGTGATTGACGCATTTCATGATCTTTTTGGTGCAGACGACTTCGCCGCTCTCGCGATTCAGCGCCCGACTGAGAGTCAAGACACACCATCACCGAAGCGTGTCTGTTGTTGCCGTGGAGTTATGAATAGATAGAGAAACATTATTAGACAAAAAAAAATCAATCTCTCTCTCTCTCTCTCTCTCTCTCTCTCTCTCTCTCTCTCTCTCTCTTGTAAGAATACAAAATACTTACTATGCGTTACGCTGGCCGGTGGGTCGTTCTTCAGATGAGACACTGGTAATGGAGGTATCACATCCTTCAGAAGTCGCAGAAGCCCCTCTCTCAGCACGCGCCGCCCCATTTTACCGACACCTCCCAACGCGCCGCGGTTGTTGTTGTTGCCCAATGACTCGCCCGTGATGTGTTCACCGGTAGACTTGGGAGTTTCTGGAACATCCCCCACCTCACCACCACCAACATCCGCTGAAATGACAAGAAATAAATATATTTTTTTTAAACACAACGAATAAGAAATACACACACACACACACACACACACACACACACACACACACACACACACACACACACACCAGCGCTTGTGCGCGCAGAAAAAAAAAATACAAGAGGCGGATATCTCACCTCCATTTCTGGGATGTGATGTGTTATCCACGGCTTCAGCTTGGGATGTGTTATCCATGGCTTCAACTTCTAATGCGGCTTGACCCATTATCTGATCGTCAACATCGTCAGCATGAAGAGTTGCAGCGGCAGCGTGGGGCTGTTGTTGTTGTTGTAAGTTCATGACGGCGAAGACATCCTCCATGATGCTCCTCTCGCAACGTTAGGGGACTGACTAAGCTACCCGGGGTTATTTGGGGCATATGCGCACACTACCACAAGCCTTTTCTTTTGCCGAGGCTACCCCAGGTTATAGGGGACACGCCCACACATGTATGCAAACACGCGCGCACATGCCCAAAACCACAAGCCATTCTTCTTCCGAACAATAGGAAAGCGTGAACAAACTCACACCCACCCGGTCACGTCGCACGAAAAAAAGAAACAGAATCCTGTTCTTAATAACTACATATAATTGCACACACACACGCCATAAATGAATAAGCTACATGCTACTTCTCTACATTTTTTACACATAGGAAAGCGTGAACAAACTCACACCCACCCGGTCACGTCGCACGAAAAAAAAAAAAAACAGAATCCTGTTCTTAATAACTACATATAATTGCACACACAAACACACACACGCCATAAATGAATAAGCCACATGCTACTTCTCTACATTTTTTACACACACATACACATTATTATCATGTAACATTTAATAAGTTAGCCACATATCTTAGAAATACAATGCTTGTAAGTCAGTCCTTGACTAGATTGACAAAATGTTTTTATACATGGGGGCATTTTAAACATTCTATAAGCATATGTTAACACCTTTCTGTCATTCTTCAAAAAAATTCCTAAATCATAATTATCTTTCAAAAACTGACTAGTCCTCTCTAAGCCTATTTTATTACATAAGTATACGAATTGAATGCAATACACGCCACACACCAGAGTTTTGTCCGACTGTAATCTTGCAGCAAATTTAAAAACAGGATAATCTTTATGCTTATTTAAGAAACTTCGAAAGTACTTAGAATATAATGATGGGGTCAGGGCGTATGTGTCGAAGAAATATATACACTTATCACTAACATAGAACACCACCCAGTGACCCATTTTCGAAGCTTGCGACGCGCCTAACACATTAGCAATAAAGACAATGGGCTTGTCTGACTCACTCCTTAGATTTAATTTCGCTACATCGTCAGCGGGAAGACAGCCTAAGAAATATATATTATTGTGATAAAGTCTTCCTTGCAGAGCTTTCATAATTTGTTGATTATTCATTATGCTCTAGTATCGCAAGACACGTGCCTCTCCGAGTTGATTGACAACACTCCCTTTGTATCCCCAAAACAGATAATTACTAAATTTTCATCCAAGCCTTTTTTAAGCTGAAGACTTATGCGTAAGTTTCCACTGTGTTCAAAAGGCACTGTGCTTCGTATGTCTTCCGGTAACAAACTAAAAACAAACACTGTCCTTCCTTTCCTAAAGCTATCGTAATCAAGCAATGTGTCATTTTCTACTCCTAAACTATCTAAAATATCACAATAGACTCGCGTACACTCGTGGGGAAAAGAAACCGTATTTTTATACATATTCATACCATTGACAGAGACTGTTAGTTCAGACAAATCAGCATTCTTGAAATACAAGTCATTTTTATTATATACACCCGAAAAGGCCCTCATGTCAGCCATAACGATATATAAACGCTCTGGAATGACATTTCCCCACGGTTGGTCACAGACAATACTTGTCTGCTGTTTGCCGAGAACCAGAGATTTATATAACGTCTTGTTAAATATTGTACGCGTTATTTTTCCTGTCTCTAATTCTTTATTTAATGCAAGCAATGCTGACGGATAGGGTTGGAGTCTGGTGACCCAAAGTTTAGCAAAATCAATATGGGCACGCACAGCACTCTCATCGCCGTCAGTGTTCAAATACCAAGCTTCGTTAGCTAACTCAAGCCTTATTCTCAATGGGATGTCGTCGCATAAATACTGATCACAAGAAGTAATGTCCGACATTAATGGGAAGGTGAGATGAAGACCGTGATTTTTGATATCTTTTAAATGTCTCTTGTATTTGCTCCCAAGGCTAGTGAAGTATGCGGCGTCATAGGTTTCAGCTACGCCTGCTCCACCCGACCTGTTATCTTTGAGGAGGTTTCCTATTTCTCCGAATGATTTGAGTTTTAACGTGGAGAAGGTGGTGAGCATTTTTAGGAATGACCAGTGATTAAAGTATGGGTTACTTTCAACCATTTGATCGCCTACATACACCTGAATTGATTTGAACATGGTATTAGCAGTGCCATTGCAGAATTCGACATTGACAGCCTCCTCGACTTTTGTTTGTCCATCAGCTTGAGTGACACTTAATTTCAACTCAAGAATTAATTTAGCAAGATCGATAAATGCCCCCTTCACCCCCGGCACGCGGAACTCTAGGTACTTATCTTTTAACCGGGCGTGGCTGGACAAATTTACAGGTAAAATGTCGACAAGAGTTTTAGACGCAATAGAGCTCTCAACCTGGCGTTGTCTGTTGATTCTAGGGAATTCGTCAACCACACTGAGCGCATAATCAGAAATCGGAACGGAGGGAGCGGCGGAGGCCATGCTGTTGTCGCTTTCGTCGCCCGCTATATACTAATGGAGACACTGGTCGCGGGAGCGGGCGACGTGTTAACTTGATAAGAGACCACTCGCTAAAAAAAAATAGCAAGCCCACGCGCGCGCGCAGGTCAGAATGTTTCCACCCCCCTTTTTTTTTCATGAGTGTCCACCTCACCTCCACATTACTAAATTATATCAAACACATCTCTGTTCTTTCTCTTGCAACCACTTTTCCTTTTATTATTTTTTTTTCTTCTTGTTTCGCGAAGTAACTTCTTTTTTTTCCTCCTTTAATAATTCTAGCACCTACGTCACTTAAGGCTTCAATACCTCTTTTCTTTAAAGCGCCTCTCACACTTCTTTGTCCACTGCTCACATCCTGGATAACATCTTGAGTAAACTTAAGCGCTGAGGGCTTAACGGTTCTGAATAGAAAGGGCATTACACTCTTGGCTAGGTTTGCGAGCGTACTAAAAATACCGCCACCTCTTTGATGTAGTCTTGCAGGATGGGCGAAATGCACAGTTCGAATATTGCCAAAACCACCCCCCACCTGATGTGGAAAGCTACTCAAAAGACTTGAAAATTCACCCTCCGTAGGCGGAAGAAACACTTTTCGCGACGATGACTGCATGACCACTAGTTAAAAAAAAATATAAAACGTCATTTTTATAGCTACACAGTGGTTTGTGTCTGTCGCCCATCCCCGGCAGTTGAGGCTTTCGCGGGGAGATTCTTCGTCCCCTCTTCCTGCCCCAAGAGCATTACCTTAACGTTATTCAAATCTAGTTGGTGGGCAAAAGATCTTAGCTCCTTCAAGTAGGCCACGTTCCATTCATGATCCATCTTTCCCCTTCGTCCTACGCCAGTAGGAAAAATGACTTTTCGAATGTTTTTTTTCTGCTTTACATAATCACCTAGCTCACTGAGGCAACATTTAAAATTATCGCGTCTGCTTTGCTTGGTGTCCGACATTAAACCGTTCACATAATGCATATCTCTGCTGGTTTCAATAAAATATCTTGACACGTCATTATATTCTACAGATTCACCCTGACAAAATTGAGTCAGCATACCCACCACAATGGGATAATTTGATTCCGTGGGTGGTTCCTTCACTACCAGCGACCCCACATTCGGTCTGTCACTCCAAACGACTCTGTTCAAATTATAAAGTTGTTTCCGATTTTCAAAGAGATTAGCATAGCCATACACTTCAGCCAAGTCCTTGGCTATACCGCTAAGTTTAAAACTGCTGGCGTTGATGGTGGCTACTAAACACACACTGTCGCCAATGAACTGGCGATCGGCCATTCACCCCTTCACAGGAATAATGGGATAGTCTGACATGTTTATAGAAAAAAATATATATTAATTATCGCTCTTACTCACGCCTAGTGTCTCCCTGTCCCGCGAGGTCACACAAGTGTCTATATCCCACCCCAAAACAAAATCCTTTTTATACGCGATAATTCCCCCACGTCATACCCGGCATCCGCGCGGGGGCGGAGAAAGAAGGCGTGGGGCGTGGCTTTGCCCAAATTGAGGCACTTCTTCTTCCTCCCCCACCTCCTCCTCCTCCTCCAAACAGTTGCTTCCTTGCCTTATTATTGCGTATAAATGAGGGATCTAAGTTTGTGTTGTGGAAAAGCATTTTAATAAATGGTATATCATCAGCTTTGAAACCTAATTTGCTGTTGACGTCACTTAAGGTTTGCAATATATCAATGACGTTAAAATTATTAATGGGGCTCAAAAGATTTCCATTTGTATCCCATGTAATTCCTGGAGTATGTTTCATGAGAGCTAAGAAAGCTTTGGCATAATCCCTTTGAGTTGCTTTCATTCTAACATCAATCCTGTTATCTATGGCAGGTTTCGAATCGATAGTATTTGTGGGGAACGTCGTGCGAGGACCTATGGCCGCTATAGATGGCGGGTGGTTGTTTTGGGTTAATACATCTTGCAGCGCGCGTCTCTTTATATTTTTTAATGCAGTTGACGCCTTGACCGTCGAACCCGACAACGGTTTCCGCACTCTTTTCTTTTTTTTCCTCGTCCGTCTCTCTGTTTCGTTTTATGTTACGGCTCCCCGTAGAAGACTTGAATAAAATTGTTCTGCTGTTGATTTCGGGATGAGACAATATTCCTTCATTTTGCTAAAAGACCAGTTATGACACTAGCTGCCAGAGGTAACAGCACAGAGAGTATAGCACCGCCCCGCTGTGTTCGCAGTAGTTTTTTTTTTTTAGTGTACTTACCCCCTTGTTGGCGAGTTTCCTTATGTGTTTTTTATATTTGTTCAGGGATTTCACAATCTTTGTATTTCGCGTAAGATTAGTTTTTAGGAAATTTAGAAACACTTCTGACAAGCAATCTATATGTTTCTTGTTCAACACCGCAATTACTTTTTTCCGCTTGTCGGGGGAGAGTTTAGCCAACAACAAAACAACATCCTTGTGAACAAAGGCGAGGGGAGGTGCTTTTTTTTTCTTCTTGTTGGTGAATTCGAGGTCATTAGGAAATATCTTGAGCGTCTATCCAACAGTCTTGACTCGGATCATAACCCAACCAAGATACAAAAAATTGTTTGCGACCGTTCACCACTCTCGATTTTTTTATGATGATGGGGAAAACGTCCGGTAGCTGAACTTTGATAAGCTCCTCTTTGTAAAACAAGCCTTGGATGGGTTGATTGGATAAATCTTGCAAGGTATAACCCAATGGGGATTGTCGATAATCCACGCTTGCAATTTTAAATATTTCTTCTGTGTTTTGGATATGAAAGCCTCGGTAAAATTTAGAAGCTTTATCCGCGCCCACGAGTCGAACGTAGTCCCCGATGTTCAGCACACGACTGGTTTTACCTTGACGCTTTTCTCTGTTTTTATAATTATGCATTTTCTTAAACTGACGAATAATTCCTCGCGGGTCCTTCATAGCATGTACTTCAGCTGGGGGTTTTCCTAGACGTGCGTGAGGCGTGCGGTTATAGCTCTTGAGTACCTTCTGCAAGATGGAAATATACTCGAGTTTATTGTGAGCTGTCATATACCTATATATTCGACCTTTCAGAGTTCTGATAAATCGCTCAGCAAGGCTGCTTTTTATCTCTTGGGAGTAAACGCTGTACATTTTTATGTCTTTACTTTGCAAATAGGTTTGATGGGCGATTATAGAACTCTTTGCCTCGGTCAACACAGAGCCTAGAGATCCCACTGAAAGCAGCGTCTTCCTCTAGCAATGTCTTCATTGCCATTACCATCGATTTTGCACCTTTACGTTTAAGTTAGAAGTCGTACATTTCAACCTTAGAAAGCCTGAGCTTGTTATGGTTTAGGCTTTAGCTTTTAAGTAACAGATCAATGATTGCTTTTAGCGCGAGCTCTGTCGCCGTTACAGCCACTCGCGTGAGCTCCTTTGTCTGAAACCCAGCCCGGTCGGGGAGGGAATCTCCATGCCATTCTCGGGGGTGGGGAGGGTGAGGATAAAGGCGACCGTGGAAATGATGTTGACGCTGCTGGTAGCTGGCGCGATGGGAAGACATTGGTTTCTCTCCTCTTTCTTTTGTTTGATCGATTAACGTTATCTACGTTGTATTTCCTATATCTTTTTCTCCATAGATTACACGCCACTGGTCTAGTTCCATGACTATACACACCCTCATCACCACTTTCACTTAAAGTATCCCCGACAACATTATGAGTAGTACTAGTAGTAGTAGTACTAGCAGTAGTGGCAGTAGTGGCGCAACTAGTAGAAGCAGTTTGAGATGTCCTCCGCATTTGACGCAGATTCTCAGGTAAATCAGGGTGGCCATAAGCTCTCGTAAAAACACGAGAAGGATTACCCGGCATGCTGACATCAGAGAGCAGATGCACTCTTTTGTTGTCTAATGCGCTTAAAGTCGCCTTCTCAATGGAGGTAGTGCATACCTGACCTTTCAGGGTGCGGATGCTATAGAGGCGTGCCTTATCCACCCCCGCCCCTTGCAGTACCTGTCTGTATTTTTCATGATTATAGTTTCTCAAACTATAGTGAGGTACCCCTTTAGCTTTTTTTTATTTCTGCATCCTCGCCGCTTGAGGGATCATGCAATTTGATAGAGTACATCTTAGGTTTCAGGCAAAGCACTTCCTTTATATGGCCCGCGCCCACTTCTGACTTGACATACCCCGCTTGACCTTTCTTGGAAATGTCATAGGCGGGGTGGGTGGTGTTGAAGTTACTAAAATCCATTATGGATTTTATGAGTGGAAGCGAATAAAATTCACTAATGTCTTGGAAGTTAGAGACGCATATGGCGGCCGAATCTGTGTCGCCGTAAATATATGAGACATTCTCTGCGCCACAGGCTTTTCGAATTATGTGGTAATAGAAGTCGTACATTTCAACCATAGAAAGCTCCAAAATCTGATAACCAATGTAATTTGGTTGGTTGATGCGAATGTTCTTCCTTCCTCGAACAACAAGGACTCTGTCGTTACTAAAAGGTATGAGTCTCTTGAATAATGGGTCTCGTAACCTGCGCCGTAGTGCTGGCTTGGAGGTTACAATGTCTGTATTTATGCTATATTTGACTGGATCCATAAGGGTTCGACCAAATATACTATTTGAAATGACTTTATAGGCTTTCTGTAGGATTTTACTGCTGGCCTCGCGTCGTGCTTTGATGTTACCCTCCATAAACTCTTTAAGAAATGTGGATTGGGTAAACTGATAGATATCGCGGATTTCTGCATTTTTACCTCCCATTCCCAAGTAAAACTGCAACATGGGTAGCGTGGTGGGGACACCATTCTGAGCGCAATGCGATCCAACAAGCTTTCGCGTCACCCTAGGGAGTTGCCATCCTGTTTTCGCCATAAATGCCTTGCTGTGTTCAGACAGGTGTTGCTCGCTACCTATGTCCATGTGGTGGATGTGTAAGGGAAACTCATCCGTTGACCTAGCCACATCGGGCTCAATTGGGTGTAAGTCGCAGCGAAACCAGTACCCCACGCTTCCACTCGTCTCCACATTTGCTATGTCATGAGTTCTTAACCACTTCTTTCTTTCTTCTACCGATATTTTTTTTTCTCTCAGGAAGCGGCCTTCACATTACTGTAGGATACAGACTATTCTTATCTAAATAGACAATGTGTGTTGGGGTGTCTCGTTCGGGGTTGAAATCAGGATTAATGTGATGGTTATTTGCAACTGCCTGTGGTTGGACTACTGTAGTAAAGCCTCCTCTTACATTGTCTCTTACAAGAGATACAAATCTGGATCGCTCGGCTGTTCTATTTTGGCTTCTGTTGATTTTAAGAAGCTGTCGAAAGCGTATCCGGGGAGAGACATAATGTGTTATATCTAATCCATATGTTTCATGCAACACGCTTCGCCATTTCTGTAGAATGTCAGCAAGCAACCCTACATCTACTAGAAGGTATGCGCGCATGTAGTCTTTTAAGGTTTGACAACCCAGGGCATTCCACACTGCTTGCGCGTGGCTGTACTCCTCCTCACTTACGCTGCGGCTTTTAAGCCTGCTATAAAAATCTTCAATGTCTGGAAGTGACTGACGCGCTAATTTGTCAAAATCAGCGACGATCTCGTAAGGAAAACATTGCTTTCCTGTGAGGAGGAGCTCACGCGCTGGTGCGGGGAAATGATTTATGAGCGCTCGAGTGACAGGTAGAGATTCCCCTGAGGCAATATGTTCTGCACTGAGATGGGCCAGACTGCCTTCAAGAAAGGCTCTCGCGTCGAGAAACTTTATATTGTCCACATCTACCCTCAAAAAACGTAAGCCCGCTTTAGTGATTACGTTAGTTTTCTTCCTATGGAAACTCTGTCGGTCGGCTTCTTTCAGTATCAGGCTCATATCATAAGTCATGTGAAAGGCAAATGTAGGAAGTTGACAGCGGTTACTGACACATAATGTATTGCATCTTCTACATAATGCACCAATTTAGTTTGGGCCAGGTCTGGTATGATCGTGATGGCGATGTTTGTCTTTTGTATTCTGAAATTCTTTCTTACAAATCTGACACGCCGTCTGACGTTTGAAATCAATTACCGCCTCGGGGGTTAGGACCATGCCATAATTTTTCCTTTCCTCTTTAATTTTCCTCCAGGAGGAGGCCAGGTTCTTGAGAAAGTGTGACGCCGCATCTCTCCCGCAGTAATTCTGTTTGCAAACTACAGAGCCCGCTGAATCTAAGATGCAGAAGGCGTACGCCATGGCTCTGTGCTGATTGATAACGTGACTGTTGGTTTCAGAGTCGTCAAGAATAGACTCAAAATCAAAAAAGGCAGTGTGCGATGGAGGGTATGTTTTACCGCTGTCAGTGAATTGCAGCACTGATTTTGAGGTGGGGAATACAAGTTTCTGCTGAATCTGACAACTGGCTTCATGTTCCTCAAGGTCGGCTTTGTCAAAATATCCAGTCAAGCAGTTTTTGCAATATCTAGAGTACTGATTCAGCGTCTGGCCTTTTAAGCGCCGTTTATGACCTCTCATATATGCTGGCATGAATTTTGCGAAATCTTTTATGAGGGCAAAATGTTGCCCATCCAGTAATAATAAAGCAACATATGTCCCACTAGCTGCACCTTTCCGGGTTACATAAATCTCGTGCCTAGTCCCACCCCAACTATTTCCGCTCTTCCAACGCATTCTTTGGCGCTCCTCCTCCTCCTCCTCCTGCTCCTCCTCCTCCTCATCATCATCATCATCATGCTCATCAATGGGGGCTACTGCGTACACATAAATGGAGAGCTTATTCATCCGCTCGATTAGCGCAATATCTTCCCACGCTAGAGGGAAATCTATATCTGGCACAGTCACTAATTTCTTGCATTGTCTCAGTGTTTTTGTTTTGCCAGGAAGGTCCTGAATTTTAGGATCTTTTTCCAAAAGAGCGCGAGCCGCGAGACATTGCACAAGACAGTAACCCTCCTCGCCCGAAGGGTTAAAAATGGTGCGAGCTCCCCGGAAGCCCAATGGTTTATTGACGCGTATGCCTATCGCCGCTCGATGACCTGTTCTACCTAAGATTACTTTAAACATGTCAATTTCCAGTATCATGAAACCCGAGCCTTCTACTTCATTCAAATGTCTTTCCAAGCGTTCCCCCATGTACTGAACTACGTTTTCTACAAAACGCGGTACCTCGCCTTGGGTAATGAGCTCTGATGGAAAAACCATATAAAACGGACTAATATCCTCTTCCTCGCCCAATCTCACAAGTTGGATTCGCATTTCAGCATACGCCCTGACTTGGGGGGAGGATGATCCATGGCTTCTATCTCATCACGTAATATTTGAATAAATTCTACTCTGTTGTTTCTAAGAAAGCTCTGTGGATCGCTAGCGTCATCTGGAGGTATACTAAACTCTAAATAAAGCAAATCGCCCTCAAAGGCGTATTCCTTTCTGATGACTTCTGCGCGCTGTCTCTCAACATTATCTTCATCAGCGGGCGGTGTCACTATCAATATTGCCGTCACCAACGCTCCCTTCCTCCTCCTCCTCGCTGGCAGCGGGACACCCACTTCCACCCCCGCGTTGTTGGCTGACCTCATCTTTGCTTGCAGCTGGACAGGCGTCTCCACTCCCACGTTGCTGGGCGTCAGCCTCCACCTTCTTTTCCCCCTCCGCCCTTTCTCTGACAGGGGTATGCGCGGCAAACCCCCTGTCATCATCATCATCATCATCATCATTAATAGCATTGTCGCTACAATCTTCGCCCTCCTCCTCCTCCTCCTCCTCTTCCTCTTCCTTCTCTTCCTCCTCCTCTTCGTCCCATTCTCCGCCGCTGCTGATAGTAATGTCAGCGAATCTATCTAGCTCCTCCTTTCTCTTTTCATCGAAACTCAAGCAAACATCATCATCCATCTCCTCCTCCTCCTCCTCCTCCTCCTCCCCGTCCTCTTTCTCCTCCTCCTCCTCCTCCCAGTCCTCCTCCCCGTCCTCCTCCTCCTCCTCCTCCCCGTCCTCCTCCTCCTCCTCCCCGTCCTCCTCCTCCCCGTCCTCCTCCTCCTCCTCCTCCTCCTCCTCCTCCTCCTCCTCCCCCTCCTTCTCCTCCTCCTCGCCACTGTCGATAATAATTCCCATGAGTTTATCTATCTCTTCATCGAAACTCAAACAATTACCGTCCATATCCTCCTCTCCTTCGCCACTCCTGTTAATAATGTCCATGAGTTTATCTACCTCCTCATTTATATAAAATATACACAAATCATGTGGATTTTTCAAGCTCATGTATATAAAATATGCGCAAATCACACGGACGTCTCCCCACAGCGCTCACGCTAGCCCAAACACGCCCATGTTTCACCGGGGGGCGTCAATGGTCGCTGGAGGGAGGCGCGCCCCGGCATGGCGTGAAAGATAGTGGTGGCTCCCCAGCACGGAGCGAGGGGCGCCCTTAACCGATCCCGGCAGGAGGGCGACGCTCAGCGCGTAGCACACCCTTTTGGTCGGTTTGACTGACTGTCGTCCAATTTTCATATATAAAATACGGTCGTGGGAAATCGGAGGCGTGTATACGCCGCTTAAATCACACCGATAGCGCACATTGCCCACGCTCTTTTTTCATAGACGAAACGGTTACGTATATACACCACTTTACTCATGCTCGTGTCTCCCTTCGCTTCGATTGTCGCAGATGAACTGAAGAGGCGCAAGGGACGGCGTGGCGTGGTGGTCGCTGCTCGGAGGCAATAAATAACTCGGTCACCAAGCCGAGGCCTTGCTTCCGCTGTCCTACTTTTTTTTTTTTTTTTCCCCGTTCTCGCTCCTCTCTCTTTCTCTCCTTATAAGTTTATAAACTATACTTTTCACAGACTCAGTCGTGATAAAATGAGCAACTTTTCTTCAATAAATTTCCCTGGGTGGAGGGAGGTGGGGTAATGGTAGTCACAGGCCTCCGCCCAACAAGCCGACGCTCACATAAGGGGTGGGTATAGAAGGGGGTAAGGGGGGGGGGGACATGGCGGTGTGGGCACGCCGGAAAGGCGTAGGGGACCAAGCCGCATGCACGCTAGTTTTTTCCCGCCCAAACACGCATGTCGTGCTCCAAAACTCGAGCCTTAAGTCCACCCGGCAGGAGGGTGACGCCCCGGTACGGTGCGAAAGGACGCCCCTAACCGATCCCCGGCACTGGGGCGAAAGGACGCCCCGGCACGGTGCGAAAGGACGCCCCTAACCGATCCCCCGGCACTGGGGCGAAAGGACGCCCCTAACCGATCCCCCGGCAGGAGGGTGACGCCCCGGTACGGTGCGAAAGGAGGCCCCTAGCCGATCCCCCGGCACTGGGGCGAAAGGACGCCCCGGCACGGTGCGAAAGGACGCCCCTAACCAATCCCCGGCAGGAGGGTGACGCTCAGGCACGGCGCGAAAGGACGCCCCGGCACGGTGCGAAAGGACGCCCCTAACCGATCCTCGGCAGGAGGGCGACGCCCCGGCACGGCGCGAAAGGACGCCCCTAACCAATCCCCGGCAGGAGGGTGACGCTCAGGCCTTTGGGTAGCTACCCCGGTGGGTAGTGGGGAGGTCCCCTCGGCGGCTGGCTGGCTGGCTGCCCGCCCGGCTGGCTGCCCCGGCCGACAAATTCAACGTATAGAATTTTTCGACGTCATTTCTGGCGCTAATTCTTGATCATGGTTGCGAATTTTTTTGGTCCCGTCACTGTCGCCAATACCTACTACTGTATAGTATGTGTAAGTGATGTACAGTCGCGATATGAAGTGATGTCGCCGCTCTCAAAATGTTTCGTACGGGAGCATTTGAAGGTAACGGAAGTGATGTGTATTTATTGTTTATTATAATGTTCCCTTTTAATGATAATCTATAATACGTTGTGATGTAAAACATGGTAAAATAACGTAGTAGTACCTGAGTTACAATTATACATTCATTTGCTTTAAAAAATGCGACTGCGAATGTCATGTGTTGTCTTCAGTACTGAAGACAACCTTGAAATGATTTAGCTCACGTCGTGTGCTTATCTTTGCAAAACTGTTGTTATATGTTGTTTAGATTTATATATATATATATATATATATATATATATATATATATATATATATATATATATATATATATATATATATATATATATATATATATATATATATATATCTTTGCAAAACTGTTGTTATATGTTGTTTAGATTTATATATATATATATATATATATATATATATATATATATATATATATATATATATATATATATATATATATATATATATATATATATATATATATATATATATATATATATATATATATATATTCTGGGTCATTCCATGAACTGCCTTCTGCAGTTATTAATACACACGCACAGTATGACATGAAGCGAGTGGACAGTTACTGGCGTTACTTTGCGTTTTATTGATTAAGAAACGATCAAATAATAAGGTTTCACATTAAACACCTTTTATTCACTATGATGGCTTCTTATCATAAGCATGGGCACTGAAATATATAGTAACATTGCTCAGTAACGATGATGAATGAAGAATGCCTTCATAGGTAGGGCCATAATTATCTGAACTATTAAAATTCCGGACGCCTCTACGAACACTCAACCATAGCCTAATGTTTGACAACGCTGGGATTATCCTACCCACCAGCACCACCACCTCCATTTCAAAGCTATATATTCTTATTTCCCCACCTTCCTCGATTATTCTATGGCACTTATAAGCTGTGGACATGTTCCACTGATCACCTCCAAGCATTAGAAGTCTACATGAAGCTTTTGTCATCGTTATATTGACCAAGAAAGGCAATGATGTTTGCGATCGGCGGCAAAGAGTGAGTTACAAAACACGACTATTCTGAAGCTATTTATTTTATTTTTCCATCTCCGACTATCCCTCGGTAGTTATAGGCTGTGGGCATCTTCCCTTGATCACTATCATGCATTAGAAGTCCACGGAAAGCTTTTGTTATCGTTATGTTGACCACGAAAGGCAAAGAGTGAGTCAGGGCTGAATAATAGGTATGGTGCGCGGACGATGACGTCATCATACGAGAGTATAAATTAAATAAATTACGACATCCTAGCTTAGGATATCGACTAAGTATGCATGTCCTATATAGTGTGCATATGTTAGATTTAGTGTTGTCAACAATGATCATGAAAAGATAATTTTACTTTCTGTTTGAGTAATATGTTGATATTTGGACTTCATTTGACTTGTTCCTTGCTGAACGAAAACACTTTGTGTCAAAATATTTCGACAACCCTTCGTAAGACACCATTGAATATTTATTTTCTATTTTTTTTCTAGCTTCTAAAATATATTAAGTTAAATTATGATGAAGATACAGGACAATAATGGTACTCTTGAAAATATATAACGATACTTGCGTGATCGAAAATAAACGTACACGGCGACATCACTTCATATCGCGACTGTACAGGAACTATCATGTGTAGGTTAAAGAGCCTCAAGCAGCTTTCTTATTTTATTATGTTCTTATGGTCATATTTTGAAAATACCATTTTGCGTTAGTTTTTTTTTTTTGTCTGATAAGTGTTTGCTTCGAGATAGATTTTTCTTGTTGCAATTTTTTTTTTTTTTGCGGTTTCTATAGTTTTCCACAAGAAAAAAACTTTCGCCGTACTAATACATGGAAAATTTTGCAGTTTTTCCAACTCTCCTTTTGAAAATACAGTAGTTCTGCCACGCTTAGAATATTGCAAAACTGTCTGGGATCAACACACTCACAATAATATTAATGAGCTAGAGGCTATACAGAATAAAGCAGCTAGATGAATCAGACATGATTACAAACATCCTGCATCTTACTGAAACAGGACATTTAATTAGACTGCTTTTTACACATGTTTGCTTTACTCTTCTTCAAGTTATGTCCTTGTGTAAGACAGGTATAAACCAATTTATATGGCCTGGTATTATGTAACTTTTATAAGTGACTGTACTTGTCTATTTGTTGTGTAATTTTCTTTAGTATTCTCATTCCAATATTGCATGAGACTATTGCTTTGTATTACTGTCCGATTATCTTTCTTTACTTTGTGTATTATTATGAGACCAATATTTCTTTATCATATTTACTTTTGCTTGTGTGTCTGTGTTCATGCATTTTCTATTATGCACAATGCATGCCATGTATCTATATGGCTGCATATATTTGTTGTATATAATTTTCTAGACAAATACAACTGAACTTCACCTTTATAGCATTGTTTCTTTGTCCAAAATACACTATTTAACTGATGAGTTTCATCAGCCGTCATCAACCGGAACCCACACCCTTCCGGACGAACTACAGGCAAATAAAACGGGCGAACAACGCGGAGAAGGGAGAGAAGACGGGTGACGGGCAGGCGAGCGGTGCTCCGTCGCTCCGCGCCCTGCAGAAGGGGTGGGTAGGTACCGGTACCAGTACCGGTACTGACGGTACCAGCTAAACGGTACGGTACCGGTACCAGATTGCTCGGTACCGGTACCAGTTGCTAGGATTTATTTATTGGATTTATTGATAATTCTTCATGTCCGATTTTTTTTTTAGGTTGGTAATAAATATTGTTATTGTTATTAGACTATGATCGAGTACATCCATAATAACTATACATGCTATTTTTTTTTCGAAAAAATAAATATTCACTTCATTCAGAGAGAGAGAGAGAGAGAGAGAGAGAGAGAGAGAGAGAGAGAGAGAGAGAGAGAGAGAGAGATCACCACTCAGTGAGTGGATATCTCGGTGATATGGGTACTCGACTACTCGATCATAGTCTAATAACAAAAAAAATATTTATTAGCAACCTAAAAAAGAAAAAGAATCGGACATCAAGAATTATCCAGTAACTCCAATAAATAAATCAAATCATAAAATAATGGAAACGGGAGCTGTGATGGAAACAGAAAGCAGGACAAAATGGTGGGAACTTGGGGAGACGGTCAGCGGGGCAGTGACTCAGCGTCTACACACAGGGCCCATATCACATGGAGGCGGGCGGAAGCCGAGCGTCACTAAGATCCAAACGGTACCGGTACAATCGGCAATGCCTCCTGAGCGCTGGCCGAGGCAGTCACTGCCGGGTAAACGGCGGGAGTAACGGACTCAGGCCTCGCGAGCGCTGGCCGAGGCCAGCGGGTAATCGGCGAGGGTAGGTCGCTCGCCCTTAATGGTTCGCATTGCCTCTTGAGCGCTGGCCAAGGCAGTAACTGACGAGTAAACGGCGGGAGTAACGGAATCAGGCCTCGCGAGCGGTGGCTGAGGTCAGCGGGTAATTGGCGGGGGTAGGTCACTGGACCTAAATGGTTTGCTTTGCCTCTTGAGCGCTGGCCGAGGCAGTCACTGACGGATTAACGGCGGGAGTAACGGAATCAGGCCATGCGAGCGCAATCGGCGGGGGTAGGTCGCTCGACCTTAATGGTTCACTTTGCCTCCTGAGCGCTGGCCGAGGCAGTCACAGACTGCTCGAGTGACGGGTAAACGGCTGGAGTAACGGTCACGTCAAGGAGACACTGGCCATTCATACGACATACAATTTGGTGTGTGGCGGGTAAACTTTGCGTCTTGAGCGCTGGACGAGGCCCTCAGTCATGAATCATGTGGAGGATAAACGGGGGGGGTAACGCGCCAGCAATGGATGGCTCGTTTTGCCCCGTGAGCGCTGGACGAGGCAAGCGGGTAATCAGCGGGGGTATCTCGCTCGCACTTAATAATGGTTCGTTTTGCCTCGCGAGCACTGGCCGAGGCCAGCGGGGAATCGGCGGGGGTAGGTCCCTCGCTCTTAATGGTTAGCTTTGCCTCCTGAGCGCTGGCCGAGGCAGTCACTGACGGGTAAAAGGCAGGAGTAACGGACTAAGGCCTCGCGAGCGCTGGCCGAGGCCAGCGGGTAATCGGCGGGGGTAGGTCGCTCGCCCTTAACGGTTCGCTTTGCCTCCTAAGCACTGGCCGAGGCAGTAACTGACGGGTAAACGGATGGAGTAACGGACTCAGGCCTCGCGAGCGCTGGCGGTTAATCGGCGGGGGTAGGTCGCTCGTCCCTAATGGTTCGCTTTGCCTCTTAATGCCTCTTAAGCGATGGCCGAGGCAGTAACTGACGGGTAAACTGCGGGAGTAACGGACTCAGGCCTCGCGAGCACTGGCCGAGGCCAGCGGGTAATCGGCGGGGGTAGGTCCGTCGCCCTTAATGGTTAGCATTGCCTCCTGAGCGCTGGCCGAGGCAGTCACTGACGGGTAAACGGCGGGAGTAACGGACTAAGGCCTCGCGAGCGCTGGCCGAGGCCAGCGGGTAATCGGCGGGGATAGGTCGCTCGCCCTTAATGGTTCGCTTTGCCTCCTAAGCGCTGGCCGAGGCAGTAACTAACAGGTAAACGGAGGGAGTAACGGACTCAGGCCTCGCGAGCGCTGGCGGTTAATCGGCGGGGGTAGGTCGCTCGTCCCTAATGGTTCGCTTTGCCTCTTAAGCGATGGCCGAGGCAATAACTGACGGGTAAACGGCGGGAGTAACGGACTCAGTTCTCGCGAGCGCTGGCCGAGGCCAGCGGGTAATCGGCGGGGGTAGGTCTCTCGCCCGTAATGGTTCGCTTTGCCTCTTAAGCGATTGCCGAGGCAGTAACTGCTGTCAAAGCTGTTGCCACCGACACCGTGACCGGTGTAACTCATCCCACTACGTAAGTAAACTGCTCTGTGAGCACGTATTTAACTTTAAGATTCGAAAACAATTGGTCAATAATCATACTGATTATACCCATACGTAATGTTCTATTTAATTTTATATCTAGAGCTCCAGCTGGCGATGTGCCCTCTGTGATGCTCGCTAACCCTTCAGACAAGGCTGACAATGAGGAGGGCCGCTCTAGGGAGACAGAGTTTCCTGGTGCCCGATGCCCCCTCTAAACCACAAGGGAAGCAAGCTGATGTCAGTGAGGAAGAGTAAGTAGAGGCAACTTATGTAAAGCGGGTATCATGAACATAGCTGTGTGTAATGAACAAAGCAACGTGCAGTTGTTCAGGCCTAGGAGAAGTCTCATTTTCAGAAGCGTCGTGTCATCTGGAAGCGACTTTCCAGGCAATGTCAGCGTGATGACATCCTTGGGAACCGCCAATATGTTAGCTGTACTCCATATTGACACTGAGGATATGGTAGAGGCAATGCCATTAGACACCGCAAAAAAATTCAAAGACATTACAAGCGCCATGAAAACGTGTAATAGGAGTAGGAGGACGGATTCCGTGATGGCACTGTGGGAGGAGGTTCGAGAATACATGGTCGAAAGGGACTCCCGCTACGCCCCCTGGTCGGCTGAAAAACTTAGAAATAAACATAAATATATCAAAAGTGCAAAGGCGTCCCTGAAAAAAAAAAATGTAACCTCCCACAAGGTCCAAAGTGAGTTGTAGCCTAGATTCAAGTATAGGCATAAGTTGATTTGTTTAAGGTATTAGTCTGGATTAAGTGTGTAATATAAAATAAATAAAAAAATATATTGTTTGCATATGAAAATGTTAAAATAATTGTAACATGTGCCTCATGTAACCTCCTACAAGGACCAATGTGTACTAGAGCCTAGATTTAGGTGTAGCCATGATAATGAGTAAGGTTAACCTAATTGTTTAATAAATATAGTATAATATAGTTTTCGTCCAAATACCTTCTAACTCCGCCTCTTGGTAATGAAATTGTTCAAAATTTGTCTACAGACGGCTTCAATCGCTTTCAAACTTGATCCAGAATATAATGACGTTAACGTTAACTCTTAACATGAGCCCACAGGGCTCATGTTAAGAATCGATAGACTATAGCGTGTTAATATATAGATAACAAAAGATTCATATGGGGTTATATGGATTTAAGGCTTAGGTTTTAATGTGTAAATATGGAGAGAGAGAGAGAGAGAGAGAGAGAGAGAGAGAGAGAGAGAGAGAGAGAGAGAGAGAGAGAGAGAGAGAGAGAGAGATTTTTATAGAGAAAGAATGAGAATTTTAAGATTTGCCACGTAGGCAACCAACCCTTTTTCATTATTTATAGAATTATAATCATTAATCATATAATATCCTATACTTTAATTTAATACGTGCTTCATTTTATGAGTAAGTACTAAATAAAATCTGACATTCCAAAGAGAGAGAGAGAGAGAGAGAGAGAGAGAGAGAGAGAGAGCCCGCGCTCGCCCATGAGGCTGCGAGCCGGCTCAAAGCGGCTTGCCGTCTCACCGCTTGTTTCGCCAGCTAAGCTGCGTTTGCGCCCACGGAGGCAGCGAAGGAATTACGCTGGGGGCGACACAGAAGGACGACTATCCTCTTCTTTCGGTGCGTGCGCTGACCATGCTGGTCCAGTCCCCCTCGACCTATCGCTGCGAGGCTGGATTCTCAGCAATGATGGCACTGAAAACAAAGGCACGCAGTAGACTTATGGTTGAGAATGACCTGAGGTGTTGCCTGTCGAACACTGCTCCTCGTTTTGATGTAGTTATGGCTGCAAAACAATGTCAGTCCTCCCACTGATTGAAGAAGTAGGTTTTATTTTATGTGTGTTAGTTCCATGGATTTTGAAATAGCACTTGTAGGAGATCTGTGGCATTTTTCAAGGTCTTTTATTTGTAATATTTTTTTTTTATAAATCAGGATCTTCACATAGTTTTGTTTTACCTTACCTTTACATAAAGGTAACCATTACAAAAGTTATTATAGGGGTCACGGTAATACCCTGGAAAGTCTCAGGGGGTCAAACAATGAAAAAGGTTAAGAACCACTGCCCTATCTGGTAGTAGTAGTAGTCGTACTAGTAGTAGTAGTAGTACTAGTAGTAGTAGAAGTAGTAGCGGCACCACTTCATGGGAGTCAACGCCACAACGCACTAGCCAAATCTGGCAGTAATAGTAGTAGTAAAAGTAGTAGTCATAGTAGTAGTAACCACCATACCACCATCCTAATGAATGAGACGGGATCTGGACTTAACAGCTAAGGTAGTGGACGTAAGCTCTCACTCGGTATCTCAAGATATGTCCCTAAGTGTTAACCGTTTTTATGTGTAATTTTTAAGGTGGCGAGTGTTAAGTGTTATGTTTAAGGCGCGAACTGTTATCTCACTTTTCACAGGGCCGGCGTTACCGTTGTCCTATTTCACAATTTTTTTTTTTTAAACAAAGGAGGCAGCTCAAGGGCACACAAAAAAAGAAAACAATAAAAAAAGCCCGCTACTCGCTGCTCCTAAAAAAGAAACAAAAGAGGTGGCCGAAAGGAAGATCAAATACGGGAGGAGAGGTGTCCTGATACCCTCCTCTTGAAAGAGTTCAAGTCGTAGGCAGGAGGAAATACAGATGAAGGAAGATTGTTCCAGAGTTTACCAGCGTCAGGGATGAAAGAGTGAAGATGCTGGTTAACTCTTGCATAAGGGGTTTGGACAGTATAGGGATGAGCATGAGTAGAAAGTCGAGTGCAGCGGGGCCGCGGGAGGGGGGGAGGCATGCAGTTAGCAAGTTCAGAAGAGCTGTCAGCGTGGAAATATCGATAGAAGATAGAAAGAGAGGCAACATTGCGTCGGAATTTAAGAGGTAGAAGACTATCAGTATGAGGAGGAGAGCTGATGAGACGAAGAGCCTTAGCCTCCACTCTGTCCAGAAGAGCTGTGAGTGGAGCCCCCCCACACATGAGATGCATACTCCATACGAGGGCGGACAAGGCCCCTGTATATGGACAGCAACTGTGCAGTGGAGAAGAACTGGCGGAGACGGTACAGAACGCCCAGCCTCGAGGAAGCTGATTTAGTAAGAGATGAGATATGAAGTTTCCAATTGAGATTTTGAGTTAAGGATAGACCGAGGATGTTTAGTGTTGAGGAAGGTGATAGTTGGGTGTTGTCAAAGAGTAGGGGATAGTTGTTTGGAAGATTGTGTCGAGTGGATAGGTGGAGAAACTGTGTTTTTGAGGCGTTGAAGGACACCAGGTTCTTCTTGCCCCAATCGGAAATAATAGTAAGGTCTGAGGCTAAGCGTTCTGCAGCCTCCAGCCTTGAGTCGTTAAGTTCCTGAAGGGTGGGTCTTCTATTAAAAGAAGTTGAATAATGCAGAGTGGAATCATCGGCGTAGGAATGGATAGGACAGTTCGTTTTGGAAAGAAGATCATCAATGAACAACAGAAAAAGAGTGGGAGATAGGACAGAACCCTGTGGGACACCACTGTTAATAAATTTAGGGGAAGAACAGTGACCGTCTACCACGGCAGAAATAGAACGGTCAGAAAGGAAACTGGAGATAAAGGTACAGAGAGAAGGATATAAACCGTAGGAGGGTAGTTTAGAAAGCAAAGATTTGTGCCAGACCCTATCAAAAGCTTTTGATATGTCCAGCGCAATAGCAAAAGTTTCACCGAAACGGCTAAGAGAGGATGACCAAGAGTCAGTTAAGAAGGCTAGGAGATCACCAGTAGAACGCCCATTGCGGAACCCATACTGGCGATCAGATAGAAGGTCAGAAGTGGAAAGGTGCTTTTGAATCTTCCGGTTAAGGATTGATTCAAAAGCTTTAGATAGACAAGAAAGTAAAGCAATAGGACGGTAGTTTGAGGGATTGGAGCGGTCACCCTTCTTAGGTACAGGCTGTATGAAGGCATACTTCCAGCAAGAAGGAAAGGTAGATGTTGACAGGCAGAGGCGAAAGAGTTTGACCAGGCAGGGTGACAGCACGGAGGCACAGTTTTAAGGACAATAGGAGGCACTCCATCAGGTCCATAAGCCTTCTGAGGATTGAGGCCAGAGAGGGCATAGAAAACATCATTTTGAAGAATCTTTATAACAGGCATAAAGGAGTCAGAGGGGGGGTGAGTAGGAGGAATATGCCCAGAATCGTCCAGAGTGGAGTTTTTAGAAAAAGTTTGAGAGAAGAGTTCAGCCTTAGAGATAGATGAAACGGCAGTGTTGCCGTCAGGACTGAGGAGTGGAGGGAAAGATGAAGAAGTGAAGTTGGAGGAGATGTTTTTGGCTAGATGCCAGAAGTCACGGGAAGAGTTAGAGAAAGCAAGGTTTTGACATTTTCTATTAATGAAAGAATTTTTGGTTAGTCGGAGAATAGATTTGGCACGATTTCGGGCAGAAATGTAAAGTTCATAATTAGCATTAGTTTGAAGGCTCTGGTACCTTTTGTGAGCTACCTCTCTATCATTGACAGCACGAGAACAAGCGTGATTAAACCAAGGCTTTTTAGCGTGAGGAGTAGAGAAAGAACGAGGAATGTATGCCTCCATTCCAGAGACAATCACCTCTGTGATGCGCTGAGCACACACAGAGGGGTCTCTATCCTGGAAGCAATAATCATTCCACGGGAAATCGGAAAAGTATATCCTCAGGTCGTCCCACCGAGCTGAAGCAAAATGCCAGAAGCATCGCCTCTTCGGTGGGTCCAGAGGGTGTACAGGAGCGATAGGACAGGATGCATAAATAAGATTGTGATCGGAGGAGCCCAACGGAGAGAACAGTTTGACAGAATAAGCAGAAGGGTTTGAGGTAAGGAAGAGGTCTAGAATGTTGGGCCGATCTCCACGACGGTCGAGAATACGTGTAGGGTGCTGGACCAACTGCTCTAGGTCGTTGAGGATAGCAATGTTGTAGGCTTGTTCACCAGGATGGTCAGTGAAAGAGGATGAAAGCCAAAGCTGGTGGTGAACATTGAAATATCCTAGGATGGAGATTTCAGCGAAGGGAGAGTGGGTCAAGATGTGCTCCACTTTATAATTCAAATAGTCAAAGAATTTTACATAGTTGGTAGAGTTAGGTGAGAGATAAACAGCACAGATGTATTTAGTAATAGAATGACAGTGAAGTCTTAACCAGATGGTGGAAAATTCAGAAGAGTCAAGGTCGTGGGCACGAGAGCAAGTGATGTCATTGCGCACGTAGGCCCAACATCCAGCTTTGGATTGAAATTTAGGATAGAGATAGTAGGAGGGAACAGAGTAGAGATTGCTGTCAGTAGCCTCAGAAACCTGTGTTTCGGTAAGGAAGAGAAGGTGAGGTTTAGAGGAGGAGAGATGATGTTCCACAGAATGAAAATTAGAGCGAAGACCGCGAATGTTGCAGAAATTGAGAAGAAAGAGGTTCGAGGAGTTATCAAGACACCTCTCGGGTCGGCAGCCAGAAGGGGAGTCCTCCCTGGGGGAATTTGTGGTCCCCCCCCCAGGCGGGGACTCCGAGGCTTGGTGTATGTGAGCCATTTTGAAATTTTAATTTTGGGAAAAGGTGTATATGTTGTGTGAATGTAGTGTGGTGTGGATAAAGAGAGGATCTGTCTTTAGAGAGCATGCTGAACTACTCTCCGGTGTTGGTGAGACAATAGGGAAACGGTTAGTGAGGACATGGGAAGGGTCTTTGGAGGGCTTCAGCTCCCTTCTCACCTCCCATATATACCTCACCGGGAGTGGCTTGCGCCCGTTCGGTAGGTGTCTTCCTACCTACTCCAGCCAAAGTTGATTGTAGTAGGTGAGATAACACAATAGCCTTTATAGTTGAGTGTGGTAGATGCTGTTTTGGCCGAGCAAAGCCGTTAAGTTCACTTTGAGTTCACTTAATTCACTCTGTCTATGGTATATTAAAAGCGTGATGAGTTTTAACTATATTAACAGTTTTACACAATAGTTACAAAGTTTATGTGAGCTGTCGCACACACACCTCGAGCAGTGTGATCTACTCGTGACCGCTGCCCACTGTCTGGGGTGACGGAATAATCCGATGCCAAGGCTTGTTGATTCAGCACCGTTCCCACGGCAAGGAGCACGCCGTAAGCACGACCTAGCACCTACGTGTTATTAAACATCCTGTGGCGCGACACTGACATGGTGTTGCGACATACAGTCACACATCCACATGTACATTATAATATATACATTACATAAGATACAATAAATACTTATGCGAGAGGCTCCATAAACAAGGTGCGGATCCTTCTCCAGGCTGGAGGTTACGTCACGCAAACTGATGGCGAAACCTCCGTCTAAGTCTTGTATTTGGTTCGCACAAGTTGCCCTGTTGACTTGTTTAAACATCCTCTATAATGATACCGTACGAGGAAATTCAATAATTTGCTTGCTGACCTCAGTCCCGGTTCCCTATGTTGCTGACCTTCAGTCCAGCGAGACTTTTAAAGTTTCGGCCGTAAAGGAACATTTTTGGGTGCTCAGCTCAGTCCGTGCTCCTTATCTGCTCAGTTTAGCATCGATTTTCTCAGTTTTGTCAGATAGGGAACAAACTGAGCAATTTTCAGTTTTCAGACAGATTAGTTTTTCCCGCAAAACTGAGCACCCAAATATGTTCCCTATCTCCATAGGCCCCATGTTATAAATGCTGATTATTTTCCAGTACGGCCGCTTGCTCTTCTATTAAAATGGGCAGAGTGGTTAGCGTGACGGCCCCGCGTTCAGATGTTCCGGGAGGGACGCGGGTTCGAATCCTGGCCGCCGATTGGCAAATATCGTATCTTCTAGGTTTCAGTAGTAAATTTAATATTTTTTTTGTATATATATATATATATATATATATATATATATATATATATATATATATATATATATATATATATATATATATATTTTTTTTTAATTGGAGGCAGGTGGGAGGGAGGCAGATCGCAAGAAGGCAAGTGGGAGGGAGGCAGATCGCAAGAAGGCAAGTGGGAGGGGTGCTAGAGAGGCAGTGCCGCAACTGAATGGAACAATTTCAAAGAAACAGGAATATAGCTTTAGTCTGAATAGACATCCAACGTTGTAGTAAATAAAACACATATTTGACTTTTTTTCACCTGCTTGCTCATTTTCTTCCTTATTTTTCTGGAGTTATTGATTTCTCTATTTAAAATCCTAATCCTAAAAAAAAACAGTCTACATCTTACAAAATATGTAATTACATCTAATGGTAAATTCATAATTTCATTAATATCGTTTGACAGCTTTTGAATTATATTCCTACCGGGCTTTAGTTCCTCTTCTCCATGGTAAGATACAAACATGTCCTCCAATTGTTATAGCTGTGGAAAAAATGTATTGCTTTGTACCATAAGGTTTCCTCTACTTAAGGTCCTTATGGTCTGTTCTTATGGTCCGTGAGTGGGCAAGCTCACTAATGAATGCGAAGATGAATTCACGGGAAAAGTTGGCTGGAGATTAGCATTTGGTTAAATAAGTCTGGTTAGAACCAGCACCCATAGCGGGGACAGGTTATATTAGGTTCGAACTCGTCGCTTTCGCTTTCGTCGCGTGATTTATGTTTCCTCGTATTATTTATGATATAGAGCAAGCTCTATGGTGAAGCTTGCTGGGAGCTGCTGGGAGTGGCTATCATTATTTTTAAAAAAATAAGAAAAATATGTTTTTGGTCGTGCAACTCACGCCTTCCTACGGTTAGAGATACATCTTGAACAGGTGCACTTGGCGAAGAGGAAGAGCACGCGGAAAAAAATGGAACTTGAGTAAGAGAAATGTACAATTAGACTTTTGACTCAAGCAGAATTTGGTGCTCCGCATCAGGGCTGATGTAAGGCTGGCCGCTCAAAGTCCCGCTGACAGACACTGACGTGTGATGGAGTCTATGAGTCAAACTCAAATTGGGTCGAATAGTGTCCGGTGAATGGTCTGCAGGTCTTAACGTTTTTCTTACACAGACGCGAGGGAGCTTAATTTGAGATATATTTCCGACCTGTACTTACCTGCAACAGCGGCCGTCCTAAGTGGAGTTTTTAGAGAAAGTTTGAGAAACGAGTTCAGCCTTAGAGATAGATGAGACAGCGGTGCTGCCGTCAGGACTAAGGAGAGGAGGAAAAGATGAAGTGAAATTGGATATGTTTTTCGGTAGATGCCAGAAGTCACGGGAAGAATTAGAAAAAGCAAGGTTTTGGCATTTTCTATCAATGAAGGAGTTTTTGGTATGTCGGAGAATAGATTTTGCACGATTCCGGGCAGAAATGTAAAGATTATGGTTAGCGGGGTTCGCAGGCTGTGGTACTTTTTATGATCTACCTCTCTATCTTTGACAACACGAGAACAAGCGTGACTAAGCCAAGACTTTTTAGCATGAGTAGAGATTGCTGTCAGTAGCCTCAGAACCTGTATTTCGGTGAGGAAAAGAAGGTGATGTAGTGAAAAATCTTTACATCTAGATATTTTCGACCCCATACATAAACCGCGCATTTCACCAATTGACGAATTTAGGTTAGGATAGGTTAAGTGTAACAGAAGAAAAAAAAATATGGTTATTTTTTTAGCTTGTTTATTTACCATTAATATAAACTCTTTTAAAGCTGAATTGTTGACATATGGAGAAAAAGCTCATTTTTATTTTTCCTTTCATTTATAACAATAAAGAAAAATAAATAAAGGACAAATTGTCAAAATTTTCATTATTCACACAACATTCACTGAATTCCATGAATCTACTAATTTAATGTAATAAATTACTGCAAACTTCTACTATAGGGGATACTTTTGACATCCCTCTACATCATGTATGAAATGCTGATGAAAAATCATATTACTCTTTATCTATCATCCAAATAGGTATACTTATGAATATTAACTACTGAAGCAAAGAATATGTATTTTGTAAATGTTCAAGTCAATTACATTACTGCTATCAACTTTCAATAATAATAATAATAATAATAATAATAATAATAATAATAATAATAATAATGATAAATATTAATAATATTAATGAAATATTAGTCTTTGTATCATTATTTTAAATAATATAATTCTGGTGACACAAAATAAAATGCTCATGTCCCATGTCCCCCCCAAAAAAAAGAATGTTAAGAGGAATAAAAGATTGATTTGCTTAATTACAGTAGATTACGTGCTACATTAAAAGTTTGTGGAGTTTTGCACGATGTTCCATTATATTTGCTACATTTGAAAACAGACACCCGGACAGTGTCCATGTTTATAAAATATAATGTAGCACGCTCGATGTTTTGGCGAAATCTAATGGAGCACCATTAGAATGAGGGTTACGACCGTGAACATGGACCTTTTTGTGGTGTCTATATAGGTGTCACGGCCGAAATGCTGCATTTCTCACTAAACCTGGGCCACGTGTCCTAGGTTTAGACTCCAACTAATCGAACGTGACCAAAAATAGTGTGACAACCGTCAACTTGTACTAGGTTAAGTCTGTCGCGAGACAGATTAGTTTTACCTTACTGTTGGCAGTTGTGTCGTTGATACAGCAGTCCTGCTCAGTACGAGAGGAACGGCAGGTCCGGACATATGGTTCCGCTCTTGGTCGATCGGTCAGTGCAGCGAGGCTACGTCCGTGGGATTATGCCTGAAAACCTCTAAGGCAGAATCCCGGCTGGATGACCAACGATACCGCGCACGGCCTGCATCGGGATGGTCACCATTGAATTTTCGAGAGATTCCCTCCCCGCTCGTTCGCGGGCGGGGCTAGAAGATGGACCCGTGCAGAGGAAACTCGGGAGTGCCTCAACAAACAGGTTCAGCCTCTCCCCATCTTAGTAGAGAACACCCAGATGCTGATGTGCCGTACCGAATCGTTCGCAGACGACTTACGTACAGGTCAGGGTGTTGTGGGCGGTAGAGCAGCATCCTTACTGCGACCGTTAAGACCTCCCTAACAAGCTGGAGGTTTCGTCACGCAACCTGATAGTGAAATACTCCGGACACGAGCCTTGAATTTGCTTGTCCGCCGAGATCACTGCTCCGACCAACGAGAAGGCGCCTGCCTCCTCCTCGTATGGTGGTGGGTGATCCGACGTCATTTATTAACTCGTGTGCTGGCTACTACTACAAGCTGGATATGTTCCCTACAAGTTATGTGAGAATTTGGTAAGACTTTTCGAATTGCAGCACAAGTCAAGGAGACGCTGGCCCTTCGTACGACATACAATTTGCCGTGTGGCGGGTAAACTTTGGCTCGTGAGTGCTGGACGAGTCATGCACCGTGTGGTGGGTAAGCGGCGGGGGTGGCTCGCTCGCTCACCCGCTTGTCGGTACGTGTGAGATCGTGTGCCGGGTAAACGCTTTACCTCTTGAGCGCTGGACAAGGCAGTCACTGACTGATCGAGTGGCGGATGAACGGCGGGAGTAACGGACTCGCACCTAATGCCTCTTGAGCGCTGGACGAGGCATAGTCAGTGATCGAGTGGAAGGAGTAACGGACTCACACCTAATGACTCGTGGGCACTGGACTAGTGAAGCGGGGTTAGCTCTCTCGCCCGCCCGTTCGCTTGTTGGTGCGTGTGAGATTGTGTGTGCCGGGTAAACGGCGGGTGTAGCTCGTTCGCCCCTAATGGGTCGCTTTGCCTCGTGCGTGAGCGAGCGCTGGACGAGGCCTCCATGCACCGGGTGGCGGAAGGTAAACGGCGGGGGTAGCTGGAGCAACTATGACTCTCTTAAGTGAGCCATAGGGTACTAAGTTGTCCCCCTCCTCGTGGGCCCGGTGGGCATAGAATGTTGGGTGTTTCCCGCCACATCCGTCGTCGCCCAGGCTACGACCCTCGTTCTACGGCAGAGTGACACCACTTTGCTGACCTGTCGCCGACACAGGTCAGATTGAACAACTCATTCAAGACAAGAAGCTTTTTCTCCTGCTCGACTTGTTCAACCAACATGTCGGGCTCCGGTGATGATGGGCGCCCTGAAATCGACACTGGACGGACCTACCCCATCAACCTGTTGTTGGTGCAGCAAGCCCTGGAGGCAGACAAACGCGCCCCCCGCTCCCTTTTCATGGCCTTCTTCGACTATAAGTAGGCCTTAGACTCAGTGGGCCACCCCGCCATAGTCGGAGCTGCTAGGCGGTGAGGGCTAGGGGAGCAGTTTGCTAAATACATCAAGGGCATATATGACAAAGCTCAGACTAAGCTGGATGACACCTGACAGGTGCGACTTAAACGTGGTGTGATGCAGGGGGACCCTCTGTCACCCCTGCTTTTCAACACCACACTGGACCAGGTGCTGTCTTTCCAGCCCCAGAACGTCGCAGTAGAGCTGGGTGGCCGCACCCACGGATACCTATCTCTTGCTGACGACGTCGTGCTGTTGGCCTCCACCAAAATAGGCCTGGAAACAAGCATGCGTGCATTAACATCTGCAATTGCTTTATCATTATCGTCGGCGGCATATGACCGCGCAGTTGCGCCGCCTAGCAAAGAACGCCCCAATAATCAATCAAACATCGATAGAAGATAGAGAGGCAACATTTAAGATGTAGAAGACTACAAGTAAGAGGAGGAGAGCTGATGAGACGAAGATCCTTAGACTCCACTCTGTCCAAGAGAGCTGTGTGAGTGGATCCCCCCCACACGCAGAGATGCATACTCTATAGAAGGGCGGACAGGGCCCCTGTAAATGGATAGCAACTGTGCGGGGGAGAAGAACTGGCGGAGACGGTACAGAACGCCCAGCCTCGAGGAAACTGATTTAGTAAGAGAAGAGATATGAAGTTTCTAGTTGAGATTTTGAGATAATTAAGGATAGACCGAGGATGTTTAGTGTTGAAGAAGGTGATAGCTGAGTGTTGTCAAAAAATAGGGGATAGTTGTTTGGAAGATTGTGTCGAGTGGATAGGTGGATAAACTGTTTTTTTGAGGCGTTGAATGACACCAAGTTCTTCTTGCCCCAATCGGAAATAATGGTAAGGTCTGAGGCTAAGCATTCAGCCGCCTCCAGCCTGAAATCATTTAGTTCCTGATGGGTGGGTCTTCTATTAAAGTAAGTTGAGTAATGCAGAGTAGAGTCATCGGCGTAAGAATGGATAGGACAGTTCGTTTTGGAAAGTTCATCAATGAACAACAGAAAGAGAGAGGGAGATAGGACAGAACCCTGCGGAACACCACTATTAATAGGTTTAGGGGAAGAACAGTGACCGTCTACCACAGCAGAAATAGAACGGTCAGAGAGGAAACTTGAGATAAAGGTACAGAGAGAAGGATAGGAGGGTAGTTTGGAAAGCAAAGATTTGTGCCAGACCCTATCAAAGGCTTTTGATATGTCCAGCGCAATAACAAATGTTTCACCGGAATGGTTAAGATAGATGACCAAGAGTCAGTTAGGAAGCCAGTAAAACGCCCCTTGCGAAACCCATACTGGCGATCAGATTGAAGGTCAGAAGTGGAAAGGTGCTTTTGAATCTTCCGGTTAAGGATTGATTCAAAAGCTTTAGATAGACAAAAAAGCAAAGCTATAGGACGGTAGTTTGAGGGATTGGAACGTTCACCCTTCTTAGGCACAGGCTGTATGAAGGCATACTTCCACTAGGAAAGAAAGGTAGATGTTGACAGGCAGAGGCGAAAGAGTTTGACCAGGCAGGTCGTCAGCACGGAAGCACATTTTCTAAGTTTTTTTTTTTTTAAGTACAATAGGAGGCACTCCATCAGGTTCATAAGCATTCTGAGGATTGAGGCCAGAAAGGGCATATAAAACATCACTCTTAAGAATCTTAATAACAGGCATAAAGGAGTCAGATGTGGTGATGTGTAGGAGGAATATGCCCAAAATCGTTCAAAGTGGAGTTTTTAGAGAAAGTTTGAAATAAGATTTCAGCCTTAGAGATAGATGAGACGGCGGTGCTACCGTCAGGATTAAGGAGAGGAGGATAAGATAAATAAGTGAAATTGGAGATGTTTTTGGCTAGATACCAGAAGTCACGTGAAGAATTAGAAAAAAAGCAAGATTTCGACATTTTCCATCAATGAAGGAGTTTTTGGTAAATCGGAGAATAGATTTGGCACGATTCCGGGCAGAAATGTAAAGATCATGGTTAGCTGGAGTTCGAAGGCTCTGGTACCTTTTGTGATCTACCTCTATCTTTGACAGCACGAGAACAAGCGTGATTAACCCAAGGCTTTTTAGCATGAGTAGAGAGTGCTGTCAGTAGCCTTAGAACCTGTGTTTCGGTGAGGAAAAGAAGGTGAGGTTTAGAGGAGGAGAGATGGTGTTCCAGAGAATGATATATATATATATATATATATATATATATATATATTTTTATATATTTATATATATTTATATATATATTTATTTATATATATTTATATTTTTGAGAGAGAGAGAGAGAGAGAGAGAGAGAGAGAGAGAGAGAGAGAGAGAGAGAGAGAGAGAGAGATTTATATATAAAAGAAACCTCTGTGTGAGCAAGTGTTTTCTAGCATGAATCTCATAAAAAAGAAAGTACGCTGGCGACTGAATGATACAATCAGCAGTCCTCCCTGAAGCGCAAAACGACATTAAGACATTGATCACCTCTCCAAAGATACTCATAAGCAGTAATTACATTAAAGCTTAGTAATATTTGTTCAGTCGTGGTAACAATCCATAAGGGATTAAGAATAGGTTGCTGACATCATATGAATTTCATAATTTCCATTCATAACCATATATAATTTAAGCTGCGGCTCCAGCAGCACAGCTTTTCTTTCAAGTTTGAAGAAGGTGGCTCATCTCGAATTCTGCGTTGCCGACGTCTGTCCTAAGCAAAGGGTTTCTGGTTTCTAAACACCTTACTGCCTAAAAGTCCTATGTTCTATTAGTACAAAACCTGTCCAGTGACTGATACCCATGCTCCCCTACAACTCCTTGACTGGGCCGGGCCTGACTGCAACACTTTCATACTTGACAAGTTGACAGAGACCTAGTCATTGAATATTTTATATCCATTCTAAATTACCTATGCCACTCTTATGTTTCCATTATGTTATTATGACCCAAACACCTGCAGCATAGGAAAGTACCTAACTGAGGAATATGATGCAACGTAAGACGTATCACACATATTTATCATTAACAAATATAGCGAAACTATTATCTAGCCTGATAAAAACGAACCTGATCTAACCTAACTCTCCCCCAAACTCGCCTCCCGGCTGCCATAATATGATGTGCTAGACTGCGCTCAAAACTTTCTTCTGTTCAACAGAACCTTTTGGTAGTTAGTGTAGTGCATTCACATAAGTAAAATAAATGCATAATTTCAGTATTAACTGCATATGGCAGCTGCTTTAATTTATATTTTAGCCACTAATAGACTTTGAAAGCTCAAATCCAAGGCTTGGGTGGTCTATGTCCATTACAGGTACAAATATCGACAATTAAACTATCTGACCTTAACCTTGCATTAGCTGCATGCATTCCATGCTGCCATTGGAAAGCTCAGACAAGCAGTGGCCCAACCAGCTCATGAAACAAGTGAATGAACACCTCCTAGTTTGCCCTTTCATATATGACACATTATAAGATGTGTACCATTACACTGGAGGCACCTACAACCCAAAGAAATCATCAGCACTGGTGTTTGCAATATAAACAATTAGTAAACATTGCCATCACCTACATTACTGATTATAACAGTATATATGAATTTGACATATATGTGAAATAATATGTTTAGTATCAGCTTTTTACTGCTCATTGCTGGCAGCCTTCAACACTGCTCTCTTTTTGGTAAAATTCTAGTGTTTGCCCACACTCCCCCCTCTCCCCCAGAATAAGCTTTGGGACCTGTGGGTATGTGGATTTTGGGTAGGGAACACAAAATGCGTTCCAATCACATTGTTTTTTGACTTGTGTGTGTGTGTGTGTGTGTGTGTGTGTGTGTGTGTGTGTGTGTGTGTGTGGGGAGGAAAAAAATACCCTAGATGTATTGAAAAATCCTTACATTTAGATATTTTCGACCCCATACAGAAACCGCGCATTTCACCGATAGGCGAATTTAGGTTGGGATAGGTTAGTTAAGTTTAGGTTATGTTACGTGAGATTATGTTATGAAATGTAATCCCAAGAGTAGCATATAGCCTTAAAAACTAGCTTACTACTCTACTTTTTTGTCCAGTCAAGCAACACTCTTATGTACATATAGAGAAAAACAAAAAGTACCTAATCTAACATAACATAACCGAAACTAAACTAACCTATCCTCATATAACCCCTGTGGGTGAAATGCGCAGTTTCCATATGGGTTAAAAAATCCCTAAATAGTATTGATTGTGATATTCGATAAATAATGCGCAGGGCACCTGTACAGGTGAAAAACATCCATATATAATGTAAGGATTTTCCCTACATCTCTGGTATTTTACGTCCCATCCCCATCTCAAAAACTATGTGATTGTGATGCATTTTGTGTCCCCCACCCGAAAACCACACATTCCTACAGGCCCCCAAGCTTGTTTTGGGGGAAAAGAGGGAGTATGAGTAAACACTAGAGTTTTACCCTCTTGTACAGTTTACTGACAGTTGCTACTCACAAAATAACACTTTATACTCCTCACTAAGAAATAAAAAAGACCTCCGGTATTTTTGCCTTAATTGTATTATAAATATTTGTATTCTGGGTGATATTTGCCTCCCATACTGGTTTGTTCCAGTGGACTGCATGCTGTGTATCATTACACTGAAGGCACCTTCAACCCAAAGAAATCATCAGCAGTGGGAAGGTTGGCTGTTGGCAGGCGTTCTGGTCGGACGTGTGTTCCTGTGTGCTCTCTTCCCGCGTTGCTGTCCACCGAGTACTGGGCGGTGCCCCTGGGCACAGCTTGCGTAATTCACGAGTAAAACACGTGAATCCGGCTCGTGGATATGACGAATAAATCTGGTTCATATTACGAGATGATTACAAGTGCATGTGACACGTGATTTCCACGGGTAATAATTATCGCCTAAATCACGTGTAACATTCACGAGTATTTCACGTGAATATTGGGTGGTCTATTACCCGTGTTAATGTATATAGGATTTATTCGACTTAATTAACAACACATTAATATTTTGCAGTATGTATTTATACGCATACTTTACAGTATAATCAACAAACAAAAATAAGGCAAGGATTTTGATAAAAACTATAATGGTGAATTTTAAGGAAGCTGCGATATACTTGTATAAAACATTGCAATCATCAAACCTTACCACCCATTTCTGAGGTAGGGAGAGCACACACAGTAATATGAAAATCGGCTTGCTTGCAATTGCAACCGACTTGAAAGATATTGAAATTAAATAGGCGTAACTTATGCAGCTAGTAAAACATATTCATCTCTCAGTTAATCCTACTTTTGTCCGTCCTCTTGGTAACAAATACTGCATCAGTTGGTATCAAGCACATGGTGAACAAAAAGGTTTGGATACTGAGAAAATTGAATCCTAGTAAATATGATGAAACAATACCAATGGGAAGTATATTACTAGAAGCGATTTATAAAACTAGAAAAGAAAACAATATTACAATAATCTTCTCTAGAAATACATGATATTGGATATTATTCAATAATCAATTATCTTTGCAACATACATAGGCATGTTTGTTTTCTATTTTTACAACAAAAGAGCCGGATCAAGGGCAACAAAAACAGTGTATATGAAAAAGCCTGCTAATTGCCGCTCACACAACATAAAATAGTATAGATTGGCGAACACATAGGTCAATTTCGGGTGGAGAGGTGTCTTGATACACACTTCTTGAAAGAGGACAAGTCATAGGCAGGAGGGAATACAGACGAAGGAAGGCTGTTCCAGAGTTTACCAGTGTAAGGGATGAAAGAGTGAAGATGCTGGTTAACTCTTGCATAAAGGTTTTGGATAGTATAGCGATGAGCGTGACTAGAAAGTAGGTTATGGAATAAGTTGACTTAAAATAGCCAAATAAAATATGGAGCAGAATAAGCACATCAGCTTTATACAAAGTATGCAGCGAGGTATGGGCGTTGGAGCTGTATAGCATCAAGGGTGGGTGAAGATAATTATTACAATGGGGTCTATTCAACAGTTTCCTTCATTTTGGGGGCACTGCACATTTTTGTTGCAATTATATGTTACTTCAGCTGCACTGGAATCGATGAATTTCTGAAGCACACTGTAGAATGGGCGTAAACAGCTATGTATTTTTAAATGCACTTTTGGCCCTTTGACCATACATATTATATTTGCAGAGAAGACATTTCCTCATAAAACCGTACAGCAAATTTGATACCATGGCATATCATTCTCATTCGTACCACCTATGCAAATACACTTACTATACATTTCTTGAAAATAAATGGGATTTTCCAATTCCTTTTCTACAGTTTGAAGTTTGATAATTAGATTATACCACGGTCACTAAATGAGCTAACAGTTGACGGGTTTCAAATCTCCCAACTCCTGCTTCGTATCTGTCACCTCGTCCTTCACAGCTGACAACAGTTGGAGAACACGTTTCTGGAACCCTGTGGAGGAAATAATAACCAAATAAGAAGCAAGGGAGGGGATATGTGGATTGATCTGAAGACACATATTGTCTTTTTTTTTTCCCTCTCTGATGCCTCGAAAAAAATCAGAAACTGTCCAGCACATGAATATAAAAAGTTTGCCTTTTTTGTACATAACATAATCTTATGAGGTTAGGCTGACATGACTAGAGCCGTTTTTTCGAAGATATTTAATTGTCTTCCAAAAAAGGTCATAAGTATTTTAAATGATACAGACCTTTTATAATTAGTCATAACTTTTACTCAATGGCTTTTATGCTGAATTTTGAGGGATGGTTAACTATGAATGAATACAGTATCATATATAAAGACTGCTGTTTTAAAGTTAAATAAATTAAAATGGCAGGATAGAGAGCTAGATAATGTGAGGGTGTAGGGAGAATGAGAGGATTAGAGCATGCAAGGATACGAATAAATGGAGGCTCTTCTGCTATGATAAACTCCTAATGGGGGAGTTCTTAAGAACATACATAAATAGATAGAAAAGAAACTGAAGGAACTGTTTTTTTTTTTTACTTGTCTTTGCCCAAATTTACTTTTACTAATATTAACCTTAACCCCTTTTTCTCTGAGGGTGTTGAAGAGCTGGCTTAACCGTTCCACCAAGGTCTTGAAATCTGGCCCAAAAATAATTATGTCATCTAAGTAGTTCTTTACCCACCCTTGCTTGATTAGTGGAGTTAATACCTGGGCAATTTGTCTGGAGAAGATGGCTGGGCTACAGCTCAAGCCGAAGGGGAGTCTTTTAAAGCGGTATAAGGACACTCCATCACTGAAGGTGGTTAATCTCTGCTGTTTTCCTCCAGCTCTGCTTGAAAATATGCCTCTTTGAGATCGAGGGTAGCATAGTATTTGTTCCCTGACGCAACCTCTACTAGTTCTTCTAGACGTGGTAATGGGTATATGTCCGTAGGTAAGTGTTTGTTTACCCCTCGATAATCTAAACACATCCTTTTGGAGCCGTCTGGTTTTGATACCAAGACGATAGGGCTCAACCAGGCTGGTGTAGAGGGCTCGATCACCCCCTTCTCTTCCATGTCCCCTACTAATTTCTCTATAATTGCTTTGGCCTTCTCAGGATATCTATACTTGGATCCTCTAACCGGAATAGGGTTTTCTACTGCAATCTTTACCGGTGGAGCTCTTATTTTCCCGATCTCTGAGGGGTGTAAAATGAATAGTTCGTTATTTTCCTGAATGACATGAAGAAGGACCTTCTTTTCCTCCTCCGAAAGATTGCTGAAATCTTGGAGGGCTAACAGGGATTTCAGTTGGTCTTCTCGGCTTCCCTTTTCCCTGGGGTGGTCAGCATGGGGGAGCAAATCATTCTTGATAATAACGTTCGTGTGAACCTTATTCTCAGCCACATCTGGGCCTTTACCCGGTGAGTTAAGCTCTTCTATTACTTGTACAGGTTCGTATGAGCCGAGGTAGGTACCTTTTCGGAAAATCTGATGGGTTTTGTTTGGATTATATAGGGGAACAAACACCTGCCTTTCCTCTGTCACTCTGCAGACTAAATCGTGCCTAGGAGTTTGATGGGGGGATACCAGCAAAATGGTTCCCGGAAGCTCAGATACCGTGAGAGGATAACTCAGTCTGGAAGGATGGAATCTCGATCGGGTTGTTTACTCTCAAGGTGGGCCAGAAGGGTTCGATCGTCTCCGGTACTATACGAACTCGTTCTACTTTACCGTGTCGTTTGGCTACTTAGCGGATTGGGTGTAATGTACCGCCCCATACCAGAGTACCTTGTTTATGATTTCATGTCATGGGGGCCTGTCCTAACACGTCACATCCTAATAGTATATAATTTCCGATGTAATTGTCGGGGACTACTGGTAACCACAACCTGGAGGTGCCTTGTTCACGTAGTACACAAGTTCATTTTAATTTACATATATTAATAATGATAACACAATGATTGATTTACAAAAAAAATCAATCGAAGAGGGATTCACGTCACTGGTGAATGTTAATTGTGCTGTGTGTGTGTGTGTGTGTGTGTGTGTGTGTGTGTGTGTACATAAGTGTATATGCTATATGCCCATGGTCGTTTGCAGTTTCTGGAAAGACCGATCGATTCATTATCCATCACATGGATACCATAGGGCCACATTTATTAAAAAAAAAAAAAAAAACGTCTTTTACACACGCATTTACAGCATGTCACTGCAGGAGACGATAATTAAAGTCGTTGGAGTACGGAGGCCCTCCGTCGATTTGACGTCAGGAATTTTCCTGACGGTGGGCGCCCTTCTACCGACGGTGCTGGTTTGCTGGGAAGGACGCGTCGGTCAAGTAAGAATTCGGACTTAGCCCGTTCACGTTTATACTTACGATGCCAAGGACACGTCGATTAAGTAAGTGATCCAAAGCTTGTTTATCGAAACTCTCTTGCTCTAAGTAGAGGTGTATCTTAACGACATACCTTAACGAACAGGAATTTGCAAAGCTTATTATTTCTTATAATTATTTACTCTGCGCTGGCTTTACTTTGTATTGCAGCTGACCGGCCGCCCTGATGACCATCTCTTCCCTAGCTCGCCTCATGAGAAGGGCGTCTCTGTGGCCGAGTGGTTCAGGCGGGACATACCCGCCTCGTTAATCGCTGGTTTAATCCCTGACGGGAGCAGGATTTTTTTTCTCGTGTTTCGTTACACAGCTTTCTTATGCATGCCATGACGTCACGCTGCCTTCCAATTGGGGGAGGGGGGTCCGTTAGGATGATATACTATAAAGGCGGCCTTACACCTGGCAATTCCTAGCCGGCAATACGGGCTCGACTGCATATTTCGTCTGGGTCTGGGTCTGGGAACCCTTCTCACGGCAAGTTTTCTGCAGCTGAGCGCGTCCGTCTTGTATTGCCGACTAGCGGCTGAGTACAACATGGCGCCAATAATAACACAAGAAATGTCTGCAAATACAGACAAGATCTGGAGCCGAGATGCCTTATGGGATCCACAAGATAAGCTGTATAAGAAGCTGAGTCTACGGAAAACGACGTTTGAGAGAGTGGCAGCAACATTACGATAAATGTTTATCTCTTTGCGAGATATCGAAGGAGGTAAGGAACGAATATTTTCGTGTATTAAATAATCACACTATGTAATGCGTGGGGGTTGCGATGGCATGTTCCTCCCTTCTCTTTTGTTGTTAAATGCAACAATAAACAATCAATCAATACTACTTATGATAAAACTCGTATACTTAAAGTATTTCTACAATATTAGGCTAATGGACCAGACTCATTGTGGTTTTAAGATATGGTAGTAGCCTTTTGGGGTGTCTTGGATGAATTCATGCCCTTGCATTTACTAGCAGATTACGTCTTGATGCTTCCGGCCGCTAGGACAAGCCTTTGTTGGTTGATAGAAACTACCATTAACCGGTGGTGACTCCATTGACGAACATTTTGTTTTTGTATTTTTTGTAGAGGTTTATTGTGCAACTATACAATATATCTGATGCCCGTGATTAGCATCCATTACATGTACATGTTCTGATACATAATAAATACACGTAAACAATATTATATAGTTGGACAAAGCGGGCATCGGCCCGCCGCTGTCGGGGGTGTTCGGTGGCGGTGCAGGCTAGCGGCGTGGTGTTGTGGCAGCGCTGTCAGCGCGGCTCACGTCGCCCGGCTGTGCGGGGTGCGGGCGTTGGTCACCGTGGGGGAGGTGCCGCCCGTAGCACCTCGAGGAGGACCTGTGTCGGGGTGTGTCGGACCGTGAGGGCGGCCTTGGCTTCACACCGCCTCAGGGGCCGGCCCATCTCCTGCAGGATGGGCTGGTGCTGGTCTGAGGCGCGCGGTGGCTGGGCAAGACAGGAGGTAGTGCACCAGGGGCGGCGGGCGCGCTCTTCACAGTGCTCGCATATCCGCCCATCGAAGCCGTCGTACAGCTCCTCCCTGGTGCAGTAGCCCAGTTTGAGGCGCTGCAGCAACGCGTCGTCTGCCCTGCGCTGCTGGTAGGCGGCGTCCAGTTGGGTGTAGTCGGTGGCCGCAGCGTACCAGGCTGCCTGTTTCTTTGTCCCCTCCAGTTCTCGGAGCTGCTGGTGGGCGTGGTGGACTGCTGTGTGTTTGGCCTGTGTCTTGGCCTGTTGCAGGCTTGGCCGCACAGGTTTGGTGACGGTGGGGCCTTTGGCTGCCCTCTTGGCGGCCTCGTCGGCGGCGTCGTTCCCTCTGACTCCCACATGGCTGGGGATCCAGTGGAGCCGCACCCGCCTGCCTTGCGCTGCAAGGCTTTGCAGGATGCCCAGGATGGCGGTGATGAGGCCCACGTTGTCCTTGGGGTGGCCTTGTAGCGCCTGCAGGGCCCCCCGGGAGTCTGTGTGGAGCACGACGGTGTCCTCTTGGCGATGCTGTGCGTGCTCGAGGGCGTGCAGGATTGCCACTAGCTTTGTTTGGATGGAGGAGCAGTGGTCTGATGGCCCTGTAGGCGTTGTCTGCATCACCCAGGCTGCCCAGCTTAAACCTAGGCTTCGGTGGATGCGCGACACTGGCTCGGGCGCTGCGCCGGTTCCTGGACACCGTGATCCAGCCTTCGGCGGTCTCGTTGTCGTCCTCTCGCTGGTCTTCGCTCCGGACGCTCTCGTCGATGACGAGTCTGCCACTCTCGTCATCGTCACTAGGATCCTCTTCGTCGAGAGAGAGCTCCTGATCTGGGTTGCCGGGGGCCTTCCTGGGGGTCGAGTACCCTGTTGAGGGCGCCTGGGGGGAGTCGAACCGCATCCTCTTTGTCATAGTACGGGAGGCAGGGGGTTCCCCTTGGCGTGGTAGGAACAAGGCACTGCGGGGTGGGAGGCCCGCGTGGCCTGGGGCGCGAGACGGCGGGAAGTGGAGAAGGGAAGGAAAGGGGGGGGGCGGTCGGGGTCACTATAGGGGTGGTGGTAGAACACTGTGGGGGGAGGGAGACACGTGGCCTGGGCTAAGGACGGCGGGAAGGGGAAGGGGCGCGGTGGCGTGGTGGGGACACAGCACTGTGGGAGGAGGGAGACACGTGGCCTGGGCTAAAGACGGCGGGAAGGGGAGGGGAAGGGGCGCGGCGGCGTGGTGGGGACACAGCACTGTGGGAGGAGGGAGACACGTGGCCTAGGTTAAGGACGGCGGGAAGGGGAGGGGAAGGGGCGCGGCGGCGTGGTGGGGACAGCACTGCGGGAGGAGGGAGACACGTGGCCTGGGCTAAGGACGGCGGGAAGGGGAAAGGCACGGTGGTGTGGTAGGGACAAAGCACTGCGGGAGGAAGGAGGAGGGAGGGAGACCCCCGTGGCCTGGGTCAAGGACGGCGGGGCGAAGTCACACGTGGTGGGGGCGGCGGACGGTAGGGACGCCCCACCCTTAGCACAAGGGACCGACGCGTCGTTGCTAAACGAGGTGTAGAGCGGTGGAAGCTGAGGAGGTCGAGGGCCGCCACACCCAGGGCGCCTCGATGCGCTGCCGGGCTGAACCTGTTGACCTAACCCCGGGGAGCTGAGCGGGAACCAGCGTCCGCCCTCTTCTGGGTCGCGTGCGAGACTGGTGGTTGAAGAGTTGATTTTATTTTTGAGAATATACATGTTTTTGAGATAAGCGAATTAGTTTGCACTGGAGTTGACATACAATATTATTTACAATTATGATGTACAGGTGTTCTTATGTGTTTGAATAACTTTATTATAACATTGGTGATTATGTGGTAAGGTATTTATGATGTAGTGACCCATAGCGATAGAAGGAAATATTTTGGAAGTGCGTTGATGTATGGAAATAGAATAGTGTATGATGAGTGGGAGAAGAGAAAGAGAACGTGGTGAGTCAAAGGGTAGACTAAAGAAATTAAGGTGAAGAAAACGGGAAGATTTAGAGGGTCACTACAATACTTCAATTAATATATATCAATGTTAGCTATTTTGATGACAGGATTAGTTACCCCTGCAAAATTACAGAAAACGCATGCACCGATACATGGCAGACAGCAACATTACCCATCAACCCCCACATAACATATTTCTCAAATATCTCCACCACTGGCCACCTCAACAGCCGCCCAATTCAACCAAATATCCCCAGCAACCAAAAAATAAATAAATAAATAAATAAATAAATAAAATAAAATAATGCAATATCTGGCCATGAATGAATGACAAGATCAATAAGTAATGGCCCGCAATACACATTATATGAACCAGATTGCATACGCGGTGCATTGTGGGTAAAATAAATGCTTAGTGAGCTATCCTTACAGTATATAATCCTTGGCAGTACGCGTGGCATTTCTGTGGTCCACCTTCTTCCTCTCCCTCCTCCTTTTCTTCCTCTTCGTCTTGTCCTCCTTCCTTCCTTCCTTCCACCATTACTACAGAAGCCCTCGCTGCTATACACCTCCTCTCATCAGCACAGCCACTTTTCAACCCTCCCACACTACTTACGACCCTCATATACCTTCTGTTCAACACCCAACATGACCCCTCTACCATTCCAAACCCCTGCCATAACTACCATAGCCCCTTGTAGCAATCTGCCGTACTACTGACTACCCCGCAAAACCTACTCCAAACTCGCTACCACACATTCCCATAACCACCATGATAACTCTCTCTCTCTCTCTCTCTCTCTCTCTCTCTCTCTCTCTCTCTCTCTCTCTCTCTTTGATGGCATGTAGCAACGGTTATTCTGGAGGGGGGGCCTTGATTCTTCTGTCTTGCTGGCTGGCTGGCTGAATGAATCTGTGGATGTCTCTCTCTCTCTCTCTCTCTCTCTCTCTCTCTCTCTCTCTCTCTCTCTCTCTCTCTCTCTCTCTCTTTCCTTCCCATGACGGGAACCATTACTTCGTCTCCACCCCTGACCCCCCCAAAAAAAAAAAAAAGTTACCCCTAGAACGGTAGCGTGACTTTTTGCTGACAGGAACATGAATAGTCTGTCTGTCTGTCTGTCTAGCTGGCTGGATGGATGAATCTGTGGATGTTTTCTCTCTCTCTCTCTCTCTCTCTCTCTCTCTCTCTCTCTCTCTCTCTCTCTCTCTCTCTCTCTCTCTCAGTCCGTCCCATGGCGGGAACCGTTACTTCGTCTATTTTCGTTCACGAACTAGATTATGGCAAGCTTTTAAATTCGTTTTAAACCTTATGTTGAGGCACATCCTATCACTGTTAATGCTAATTATTATTGCCAATCAACTATATACACTTTAAATAGAAAAAGAACCATGAAATCACGTCGTTTTACAAGTAACGGACGAAACTTTTTTAAAGCAGAATATCGTTCACTTGGAAATTAGACAACAGAAGTTCTTCGTTATATAGAGATTGAAAGTAAATAATATATATTTTCCATGGTTATACCCAAATCATGAGAACGTTGTAATTGAAATGAAATCACTCATTTATGTGTCATTTTCATAATCCTAAATAATGATATAATAACACGCCTTCACAAACGCTCGCTTGACCGTGACTGGCGGTTGAATGCACAGGACGCCATTTTGCACACGGCACCGCGGTGCTTCCTGGCAGGAAGGAGACAACTGTCGATGATTTGGCCAATGCTGACATGTCAACAAAGAAAACAGCCGGAATGATGAAGATCAGTAAAAGAACAATCCAACGATGGAAAAGGAGGTATGAAGAGACTGAAAGTTTAGAAAATACAAAAAGATGTGGAGGCCCTCGTCACACCACCCGGCAAGAAGGCGACTCCATCATTCAGTCAGCCACCAAGAACCCTCTCACGACGGCAGTCAAGATAACAAGAAACATACAAGTCCACGTTGCAGTGCACACGGAGAGGAGGCGGCTTCATGAAGCTGGCCTGCATCACCAGACGCCCTCCACCAAGCCTTTCCTCACGCAGAGAAACAGGAAGGAGTAATAAATTACCTGGCGCCATAGTTATTCCTATTCTTATTACTTCTTTATCATAGTACTACAAAAAAGTCAGGACTTATATTTCTGTAAGCGTAAAGTAAATACGGTACTTCCTCCTCGCCCAACAACCAAGAGTAGACTAGGCTAGACTCCGTAATTATTGTCTTATAAATCGCCCGCGTTCAAATCCTCTCTCTCTATTACTCTCACACACACACACACACACACACACACACAAGAGCGATACAATATATGAAGTTTATTTATGAACGCTAGGCATAAGTTATAATATATTTAAATGAAAAGCTTAATATATTGGTCCTCAGACAAAACAGGAGGGACTGCGATACCACGGAGGAGCCAAACTTGCCTCTGCCGGCTGAAATACGGCATTCGTCACTTAACATAATATTGGTTGGTGGTTGAATATTAGTAGTTTAGGAAAACAGACCGTAATATTACTCTCCCCACTGCTGAGATGATCAAGTCCCGACTCACGTCCATCAAAACTATAAGCTACAATTAAATCGCACAACTGTTTCCCAACAGATGCACATATAGACATCAACAGAGAAATTGTAAGAGAAGACCCATTCTTCCCCGGGCAAACGCAACGCACCACAGGACTCGCTCATCCCTTTACAGTGACTGAAAAAATGACGGCTAACCCTTACCGTAACCGTCTTGAGCGCCAAGAGACTTTCATAGTGACATGAACTGTTTAACAGTTTACATTTTATGTACGTACGTTGCACCATCTTTATAATTATACTACCAAATTTGACACACCAACTATATTGGTATCATAATAAATCAGCTGCCTTAGCAGAATAATGTGCAGAGTTACTTTAATTATATTTTTTTCTCTGATGTTGTGGGGGGTGTATCTAGAAAAAGTAGTAATAGTTTTATAAATATATACGTTCTACAGTTGAATTCTGCTGAAAACATTCAAATTCCTGGAAATTTAGTGATCGAGGCATATGTCACATTATGTGTTAGTAGGCTAGGCCAGTTTTTGCATTCCTTGCTGTTTCAGTCACCGATATTTTGGTAGGGATACAAGAAGGAAATATGAAACACACATACAGTATATTATGTGACAGCTCAACTTCAGCATTTTTTTTTTATACTGTTCTCTTGGTTAATTTTCTAGATTTGGTGCATAAATGTTCCAGCCTATTACAAAACTTTCATTCTGTACTAGTTTCATATTCTGCTGCATTGAAAATCACGTATTAGCAGGGGCTTTCCCATGCTTTCGCCATGGCTTTGGGCACCAGTGCCCGCGAGAGGCGGGCGTGACGTCATCGTTCCCTGTGACGTCATAACAATGACCATAAAGCTTCTATTCAACAAAGAAACGTGACCCCTCTGCCAGACCCACTCACTTCGTGATCCTCCTATGCAACACGCAACGTGGACTCTCTCCTATACCTACCAGACCTACAAGGGTTGAGGTCATGGTATACTGATTGGTGGTTGTAATAGACTTCAGCGAACAGCTCCCCCATTTCCTGGGTATACTTGACACTGACCTCACCTCCCCTTCCAAAACCATACATCTGGTTCATGGTGGGCATAGGAGAATCCCCGTTCAACGGAGACCCAATCTAATATGGGATTCTTTTCTCAATCTGGACTGCTAGATGGTGTGACAAAAGTCACCGGTTAGCGAGGGTATATATATATATATATATATATATATATATATATATATATATATATATATATATATATATATATATATATATATATATATATATATATATATATATATATATATATTGTTGTGCTGGAAGCTTCCCCCGGCGACCATAGGCCTCTAGAAGGTCCAGGAGGAACGAGCAGGGGAACAAGGCGAGCCGGTTGGTGGTAGCGAGTGTTCTCAAGTGCTAATAGGTTCCCGGATAGAGAAACTCAATATCCGTTAGGGTTACTTTATTGGACAAAAATCACAAAGGTCATTGACACGGACAAGACACTAAGAAAAGGTGTTTGTGTGGGTATGCGTTTGTGTGAATGTTGTGAAGTGTGGGTAACATTTAAGTGTTGGTGTATGTGTATAACAATGTGTACGAATGGACGACAAGAGGACATGGACGGACAGTAGAAGATAAACAAGTAACAAGAGATAAACAATTAGACGCACAGGAAACAGCGAGACAGGAGCACGAACGAAAACTTTGACACAAAGTAAAAATGAACATAGAGTATATGCTGCAACGCCCCATTTTCTTATTGTCACTGAGGGGAAGGAACACGAAATTTGAGCGGTGACTGCTACAAGCCGTCCGCGCCCAGACGCCAGGCGGAAAGTGTTGCCAACTCGCATATATTTTTGCTACATGTTTTTGTATGATCTAAGATATACTGTAACATTCTAGACTGTACTGTTCTGGATATATATAGGAGAAGAGGGCGAGAGAAGTCCAGTCCCAGTCATAGTAAGCTAGTGGTCAGTGAAGAGTCAGAGTGAAGTGTACTACTAAGGAAGAATATTAAACTACAGAAGCTGTGCAAAGTGTTTACATATCTCCCTCCCACGGAGTCTTGTGACGGCGACACGGAACCCAAGTAATACGTCCGGCATAACACTGGTGTCAGGAGTGTAGCCATATGTTTTTTCGCCATGGAGACTCGTTCCCAAGCTGCCCAGAGGGACGACATGATGACTGAACTTTTGGAAGCCTTGAGACTACAGGGGGAGAAACAAGAAAAAAACACTCCAAGAACTCAAAGAACAACAAGAAAGAGCACACCAAGAACTCAAAGAACAACAAGAAAGAGCACACCAAGAACTCAAAGAACAACAAGAAAGAGCACAGCAACAACAAGAAAGAGCACAGCAACAACAAGAAGGAACACTCCAAGAACTCAAAGAACAGCTAGAAGATCGCTTCACAGGATTACAGCTACAGCTTAAAGCAGTACAAGATGGAAGTGAGTCAGTGCGAAGAGAAATGACTGATGTGACCACGAACTTGGGACAACGCCTGATAGAAGTGGAGAAATAACACACAAATCTTCAACAAGAGATGGAGGTGGTACGGGAGACGACACACAAAGAAATATTAGAAGTGCAGGGAAAGGTGAACCATACTGAACAGGCAGTTTGTGACGTAAGTGACAGAGTGAAGGCCCTTGAAGACTGCTTGGCTGTAAACGGACAGCCAGTGCCTGCAGGGGCTAGTTGTGCCCAAGATGCTTCTCCTACGCAAGTCCGGGGTAGTTTGAGCCCTGTTTCGCCTGAGTTTATCCCCGCAAGAAGTTCCGCCAGCCCCATGAGTCTGCTGGGTTCGCCTGTTAGAAAGAAGCCTCAGGAGTTTGATGGCAAGGTCTCCTGGGAGGCTTAACGCGCTCAGTTTGACCTGTTGGCAGCTCGGAACGGATGGGATGACCAAGAGTGCGTGGTACAGCTGGTCACTAGCCTGAAAGGGGCGGCGCTGGAGGTCCTTGCTCAGCTCGGCAATGCGACAAAGGGCAGTTATAACGGGCTGGCACAGGCGCTGGAGCAACGATATGGGACCAAGCACCAGAACGAGCTCTTCAGGGTTAGGTTCAGAACCCGCAACAGGAGGCGCGGCGAGTCTCTTCAGGAACTCGCTCAGGACCTTGAGAGCATGGCGCACAAGGCATACCCAGGTGCCACCCCTGACCTGCTGACGGTTTTGCTGCGTGATCAATTCATCGATGCCCTGGACAGCCCTCAGCTAAAGATACAAGTGAACCAAGCCAAGCCAACATCAATGCAGGAAGCTCTGGCACGTGCCATGGAGTTTGAGTCCTTTGTTAGGTCTAGCTTGTCAAGCTTCAGGGACGACTCGACTTCTGGCTTTAGGGCACGAAATGGTATAAGAGGAAGAAGGAATATGAAGGTGCCGCTAAGAAGAAGCCCAGAGAAGAACCCAAGCGCTGGACCTTTGGAGAAAAGGGGCACTGGAAGAATGAGTGTCGGAAAAATGTGCCCCCAACGAGGGACCACCACTCGGGAAACTAAGAAGGACTGGCTCACGGGGGCAACGACCAGTCTGTCCTGTACATGCCCCGAAGATATCAATGTGCAGGAGAACCACCATGACGAGCTGCCAAGTGGAGGGCAAGGTTGACGGAGTGTTGTGGCCTGTGGTCGTCGACACAGGCTCGGAACGCACATTTGTGCGGCCTGACGTGGTGAGTCATCGTCGGCTTCCTAAGACGTCGCATCGACTGTGCGGAGTCACTGGACAGTATGCAGAGGCCCAGTGGACGTGAAGTTTGAGCTCGGAGGAAAGGAAGAGTCCCTCTCTGTGTACGTGGCTGACATGGACGACCCCTGCATCCTAGGTATGGATTATCTTGTCTCACACAGGTGCGAGCTGGACTTCCGCGCTAAGCAACTGACTGTAGGAGGAAGGAGGGTGCCACTGACGACTGTGCACAAGGAGGGCCTGCCAGTGACAGTCAAGCGCACCACCATTATTCCTCCGAGGTCAGAGATGCTGTTACCCTGTCAAATTACGGGTTCCCCCCCGGCTAGTCTGTGTGTGGTAGTGTGTGGAAGTCGATGTCCGGTAGAAAACGGGGTGATTGTAGGCAGTACTTTGGCAGACCCTACTGCAGCGAAAGTGCCTGTCGTCGTGGCCAATGTCTCCTTCAGCCCAAAGAAAATAAAACAAGGGACCATGGTGGGGTTGTGCCAAGAGATCGACCAGAAACCAAGAACCTGTGTCTGCAGGAGAACCCTGACGAAGCCCCAGGAGGAGCTGCCCGACTACCTGCGCGACCTGTTTGACAGGAGCTCCAAGTGTCTAGAGGAGCCCCAAGTGGAACAGCTCAGGGAACTTCTCGTGAGGAATGCAGATGTGTTTTCCACAGGAGACCTGGACTTGGGGTGTACGGACCTGGTAAAGTATCACATCGACACAGGTAGCCACCGCCCAGTGAAGCAAGCTCCTCGAAGGATGGCACCAGCCCGTCGCAAGGAGATGGATGAGGTGACGGATGATCTCCGGCAACAGGGGTTAATCGAGCGGTCCAGCAGCCCGTGGGCGTCTGCTGTAGTGCTCGTCAGGAAAAAGGACGGCTCCCTCAGGTGCTGCGTGGACTACCGAGCCCTCAACGATCTCACCATCAAGGATTCATACCCACTCCCACGGATCGACGACACGCTCGACGCTTTGGTGGGCTCCAAGTGGTTTTCAACACTGGAAATGAAGTCTGGGTATCATCAAGTCAAAATGGCGGAGCAGGACAAAGAGAAAACAGCCTTCTCCTACGGTCAAGGCCTGTGGCAGTTTAAGGTCATGCCCTTTGGCCTGTGCAACTCGCCGGCCACGTTCGAGCGGCTGATGGAGAGGGTGCTGGAGGGACTTCACTGGAAGACGGCACTCATCTACCTCGACGACGTGATTGTCTTTGGCCAGACCTTCGAGCAGGAGATGGAAAGGCTATCAGAGGTTTTCGCCCGGTTTAGAGCTGCACACCTTAAGCTCAGCCCGAAGAAATGCTGTCTGTTCCAAAAGGAGGTCCAATACTTGGGACACATCGTGAGCGAGGCTGGAGTACGTACTGATCCTGAGAAGGTGGCTGCGGTAAGGGACTGGCCGACACCCACCAACGTGAAGGAGCTGCGGAGCTTCCTCGGGTTGTGCTCATACTACCGCAGGTTTGTGAAAGGCTTCGCTACGATTGCTGCACCACTGCACCTCTTGACGAAGAAGGGGCGCAAGTTTGAGTGGACAGCGGAAACTCAGGTTGCCTTTGAGAAGCTCAAGGAGGCCCTCATCAGCTCGCCCGTACTCACCTACCCAGACCCCTCTAAGCCTTTTATACTGGATTGTGATGCCAGTGATGAGGGGATTGGTGGAGTGCTGTCCCAGGCATGTGCCGACATGGAACGGGTTGTGGCCTACTTCAGCAAGAAGCTCACCCCAGCCGAGAAAAAACTATTGCGTGACCCGGAAAGAACTCCTGGCAGTAGTCAAGAGCCTTGACTTTTTCCATGCTTACCTGTACGGTGCAACTTTCACCATCCGCACGGATCACGCTGCATTGCGGTGGTTGAAGTCACTGAAAAACCCTGAGGGCCAGCTTGCTCGCTGGATAGGTAAACTAGAGCAGCATCACTACACTATTGTGCACCGATCTGGGCTAACACACGGACAGCTTGAGCCGGCGCCCCTGCCTACCTGAGTGTCAACATTGCCTCCAGAGGGAAAGCGTCCAGAATATGTGCCGCCGCACTACAGTGGAACAGACAGCGGAGGTGCCATGGGAAGACTTGGGAAAACTGCAGCGGGAGGACCGAGATCTGAGACCAATTATGGAGTGGCTGAGTCAGTCGTCAACGCGACCTGGGTGGGAAGTAATCTCGAGAGAAAGCCCTACCACCAATAATTACTGGACTCAGTGGGACACTCTTCGGATGGACGACGGGGTGTTGCACCGACGCTGGGTCTCTCATCTTGACCACTACTGGTCCACGGTGCTACCTGTGGAGTCCCGGGAAGGCGTCTTGAAAGAAATGCATGACAGCATCACCAGCGGACACCTTGGGGTAAAGAAGACACTGAATCGCCTGCGCCAAAGGTTCTACTCGGTTGGCATGAGAAAGGACGTGGAAGAAAGGTGTCACGCGTGTGAGGTGTGCTGTGCAAAGAAGGGCCCCAAGAAGCGTCACCGTGCCCCATTGCAACTATACCAGGTTGGAGCCCCCATGGAACGGGTGGCAGTGGATATAGCAGGACCCTTGCCTCTGACGACGAACGGAAATAGGTACATCTGCGTCACAATGGATTACTTCACCAAGTGGCCGGAAGCCTACGCCATCCCTGACCAGGGAGCCACTACCATCGCCAAGGTTTTGGTGGAGGAGTTCTTCTGTCGCTTCGGTGTGCCTAAAGAGCTCCATTCCGACTAGGGAAGGAATTTTGAGTCAACAGTCCTTGCTGAGTGCTGCAAGCTTCTGGGTATCAAGAAGACCCGGACCACCCCTCTGCACCCACAGTCAGATGGAATGGTGGAGAGGTTTAATTGGACATTGGGCCAGGAGTTGGCCAAGCAGTGCAACAATGATCAGTCTTCATGGGATCAGAAGCTGCCTGCGCTTCTCATGGCCTACAGGTCTGCCGCCCACGAGACTACGGGGTATTCACCGGCAAAGCTGATGTTTGGACGTGAGCTGCGATTGCCGATGGACCTACTGACAGGAAGGCCTCCTGGGGAAAGCCTTCCAAGGGACGCCTCCAGTTTTGCCCGTCAACTAGAGGAACGGCTGGAAGAGGTGCACCATCAAGTCCGAGGTGCCTCGAAGTTCTCCGGGGAGGCCATGAAGCGCGGTTACAATATGAGGGCAAGCCACGTTGACTTCAAGGAAGGAGACCAAGTCTGGGTTTACAACCCGCAGAGGAAGAAAGGACAGTCTCCGAAGTTACAGAGCCCCTGGGGAGGCCCTTACACTGTGCTAGAACGCCTTTCCGACGTGACTTACCGAATCCGGAGAACGGAAAGGACCAAGCCGAAAGTTGTCCACGTCAACCGCCTATGGAGGTACCACGGTCTGGGAAACTACACTTGGAACAACTACAGACACCCAGCAGCCGACGAAAACGCAAGGGACGTCCAGGACCGAGAAGAAGTCGACGACGACGTAGGCCTTCTGGACCTTTCAGCCGAGGGAGATAACCTCCCGGCTTCGGCAGATGTTCCAGGGACACCCCAAGAAGCGGACGACGACGAGGCGCACCAGGAGACAGACGCGCAGGAAGCAACGAACAGAAGACAGAGACAACGCAGGCGTCCACAGCGATACGACGATTATTATGTTTTTGATTAATTCTCTTATGTTTGTACATAGTTAAGTGTGTGATCGGGACGATCACAATTAAGAGGGGGGGATAGTGTTGTGCTGAAGCTTCCCCGGCGACCATAGGCCTAGAAGGTTCCGGGAGGAACGGGCAGGGGCGGGAACAAGGCGAGCCGTCCGCATCCCGCGGGCCGCGGCCAGACGCCAGGCGGAAAGTGTTGCCAACTCGCATATATTTTTGCTTCATGTTCTTGTATGATCTAAAATATACTGTAACATTCTAGACTGTACTGTTCTGGATATATATAGGAGAAGAGGGCGAGAAGGCCAGTCCCAGTCATAGTAAGCTAGTGGTCAGTGAAGAGTCAGAGTGAAGTGTACTATTAAGGAAGAATATTAAACTACAGAAGCTGTGCAAAGTGTTTACATATCTCCCTCCCACGGAGTCTTGTGACGGCGACACGGGACCCAAGTAATACGTCCGGCATAACAATATATATAATATATATATATATATATATATATATATATATATATATATATATATATATATATATATATATATATAAATATATATATATATTTTTTTTTTTTTTAATATCAGATTTTTATTAGTACTTACTCATAAAAGGAAGTATGTATTATATTAAAGTATAGAATATTATATGATTAAGGATTAAAATTTTATAAATAATGAAAAAGGGTTGGTTGCCCATATGGCAAATCTTGAAATTATCTATTACAGTTAATGGCTTCTCTCTCTCTCTCTCTCTCTCTCTCTCTCTCTCTCTCTCTCTCTCTCTCTCTCTCTCTCTCTCTCTCTCTCATGGCGTTAACCGTAACTACGTTCATCCCCCTCCCCGTCTCCCCCTCCCCCAAACACACACACACACACACACACACACACACACACACAGAAAAAAACAAAACAAGATTCACAACAACGTTCAACAACACGTGAGAGCACCAAACCACCCAGCTAGAGAGAGAGAGAGAGAGAGAGAGAGAGAGAGAGAGTAATATCTTTTGAGTTTCAGATTTTATTTAGTACTTACTCATAAAAGGAAGCACGTATTATATTAAAGTATAGGATATTATATGATTAAGGATTATAAATCTATAAATAATGAAAAAGGGTTGGTTGCCTACGTGGCAAATCTTAAAATTATACATTAGGGTTAATGGCTTTCTCTCTCTCTCTCTCTCTCTCTCTCTCTCTCTCTCTCTCTCTCTCTCTGATGGCATGTAGCAACGTTTTTTTTTTTTGTGGGGGGGGGTGTGGGGTGCGAAGGGAGGAACATGAATATTCTTCGTGTCTGTCTGTCTGTCTGTCTCTCTATTTCCCTGGCTGGCTGGCTGGCTGGCTGATAACTAAATTTAAAAGAGAGTTGAAGAAGTAGTGTAATTTGGTTGAAATATTTATATGTTCCTTCATCTTAAGTTTGTTGATATCACACCCGTAGCGATTTCCATCTAGTTTGTTAATATCACACCTGTAGTGTAGAGGGGTTGCACGTGACGTCATCATCAGCGATCAGCTGATCACTTCTCAGCTGCCCCGCAAAGGCCCGCCATTTTGGGGGGAACATATTTACCGCAAGAGAGCTTTTCCCCGCCATGTTACTGTGTTGGTGTTTTTTGCATAGTCACTTCGATTGAGATATGAAGACGGCAGGCACGTGCCAGCCATCATCAGGGGGCAGGGGCTCAGCTGATCGCTCGTGCCTCCTAAAATGGCTGACAGTTGTTTTTCCCTAAAAGCGGTGTGACGTCAGTGCAACCCCTCTATAGTTGGGTGTAACCGACGTACATTTTGACTTTATCTCATTTTATTTTATCTCTTTTTTGACGTCCTGCCCTATAGCGATGGTAGGCTTTCCTTAACCCTACATTAGTATCCTGGGGTGTTTGAACACCCCTCAAAGACGTTTTTGATCACCGTCTTGAATTGGCAACACTTAGCTCCCTCTCCTTTCTAGTACCTTCCTGAATACGTGAGAGGAGAGACTACTGAAATGTTCACAGTCCCGTGCCAGGTCCTTTGAAATAAAGATGTCGTGCCCGGAAATTCGGGGCACTAAATGATGTAAAAATAAAAGGGAATTCACCTATGGATATCTGATGGAAAACAAGGGGGACTCACCCTGGGGGTAGTTTTGCTGCCACCACCCAGAGATCTACCGATGAACTATGTCACCGGTAGCTCACTGGGAACCTTAAGAGTATGTGAATAGATAGGACTAAGGATTTATTGAGGGATTTAAATGACCCAGAGCGAGACTCTGATCCCTTGGGCAGGGTAGCGAGGTGAGCGGGGAAGGCTCAGGGGCGGTAAATGGTTAGTTTAACTCACAGCCGGCCGGAAAACTCTCACAACGAGGAGTGACAAGAAATAAAGGCCTATATATAGGGGTGCCTACATTTATTCCTGTGACTTAGTTTAGAAGGTAATACATAGGCATACCTGACGACACGGTTTACAATTAATTCCTCATTGAAGGCACGATTTACCCGAAACTGACGAAAATGGGCGAATGGACACACGCCTGATTTCTAGTTTTCTCCTCTCACAATGGTAACCAGAATAAGGCTGAGGATTCTCCACGAAATATTTACCCTTGGGGGGGTGTACAATTATTGTAAAATAAAACAGGTACATATGATGTATGAAAGAGACTCAGAGAGGGGGAACGTTACATTTCCGGGAAAAAAAACATACCCGACGAGAACTATCTTTGTCGTAAAGACACAAACATACAGCCTCTTATTTCACTAAACACTTCTTACACAACAGGTACAGCACAGCTTACTGGCCTAAATACTCCCAAAAATACTTCCCACAATAGGGGGTGCAGGAGGGAATTGTAAGGGGGACTCGACACCCCGTTTCCTACCCCTGGTAAGGCTCCAAGAACGCATACAGGACTCTCTCTTACAGCTCCTACCGCTGAAATACGAGAATTATTGAGATCAACAACTAAAGGAACACATCGGGATGGATACACTGGTTCGTGTACGACGCTCTCCTTGTTTTATACCAGCCCTGCGGCGGCCCCGTCGCACGGACAAGGGAGCCAAGTAGCGGATTAATAATCTATCACGTTTTAATTCAAAATGAAGGGAAGACTAGGGTAGTTTATACATGGGTATGGTCTCTTAACGTGTAAGGTGACGATATTTCATGTGAAGCAGCGGAAAAAAATCTATGTAAGGGTGCATGATTTTAACTGATAGGGGATTGACAAGCAAGGGCTGGTAACAACTCCGAGGTGCGTGCGCTGGTAGGGGGGAAGGGGGGAAAGGGAGGGGCGACCGACGCTGTCTCTGGGCGGGAAAATACTTGGCGTGGTATTGCACCATATGGTGTAATCGTAGTCTGAGGGAGGGGGGAATGTATTCTGTTATGGGTTGTGATCAAGAAGACCTACTACATTCTTACATAGCTATGATGGCCTTACAGTGACTTATAATTACTTACAACTACTTGTAATCACTTATAATGACTTAAACTACGTCTTGTCCTTGTACTTCTAAAGTTCTTCTCCTGCCTTCACATCCCGGCATTACAAAGACATTTGTTTCCTTTGGGGTGTCTGGTCACCCCACGGTGCTAATAAACTGACGTTGTGGGAAACATGTAAGCAGTGACCACAGCAAACTGTTTGTAAGTTGCATGTAATGCCAAGATTCTGTATCAGGTGACTCATTCGAGTGATAAGTACTGGTGATGCTGTTGCAACAAGATTATCATCTAATGTGGTTTAGAGTTACCTTATTATGTCAGTGGTCAATGACTAGGTTTTTCTGTGTTCAAATTATGGGCCGGAGGACCAAAACAAGTTCAGGTATTGGAATAATTACGAATGAGCAGCACTTACATAACGGTTGTTGTATAGTTCATGCATCATTTCTGGGAAAGTCTACATTAACTATGGGAAAGATAATTGAGCTAGAATAATACGGAATAGGTAAATTAGAAGGGAGTTATATAGCTGATATATCATCATATTTAATATAAATTTAAATGGTTTGACATGTATGTATGCTGCACGATGAATATATGTATAAGAACAAATTTAGTTGAAGTTGTAATGACAACTACCTCAAACTATTACAGGTGTCTATATTTCTTGTTAAAACCATTATATTTTACTGTTGTAATTTAATCATTCATAAATTCAAAGTGGACAATGAAGTTTCATTATATTAGGTGACTAGCTGTTATATTCTTCGAGATTCTTACTTAGTTTGATTTACATGTGACATGCAAAAAGCAATTTTGTCACGTGGTATATAATTTCTCATGCAAATATTTTTTTTTTATTGGTTTAGATAAGTAACTCTAGTATACTACATTTATAATTATAGTTATAATTTCAGTCGTTGCAATACATTTATTTCTTATGTCCTAATGCCAGTGTGGATTGTGGTAAAAGTGGAGGGCGATGTGGGTGAGTGGGGGCTGGGGCTAACATATTATATATGATCGGCATAAGGGAGACATATGACCGGTATACTACGTCGGGCCTCCGGTAAAACGATGAGCAATAGGGACATCGGGGCGACGGAGTTTTGCACAGTCGGGCCGCCGCAACAACACACGTCGGCCCGAGGGAGGGCCGACGTACTTGTGTTTGCTGGGAATTGTCATCTAGAGTAACGTGAACGGGCTCAGTCCGAATTATTACTTGACCGACGCGTCCTCGTCATCTTAAGTAACGTGAACGGGCTCAGTCCCAATTCATACGTGACCGATGCGTCCTTGTCATCTTAAGTAACGTGAACGATCTCGGTCCAAATTCATACGTGACCGATGCGTCCTCGTCATCTTGAGTAACGTGAACGGGATCAGTTCCAATTCATACGTGACCGATGCGTCCTTGTCATCTTAAGTAACGTGAACGGGATCAGTTCCAATTCATACGTGACCGATGCGTCCTTGTCATCTTAAGTAACGTGAACGGGCTCAGTCCCAATTCATACGTGACCGACGCGTCCTCGTCATCTTAAGTAACGTGAAGGGGCTCAGTCCCAATTCATACGTGACCGATGCGTCCTTGTCATCTTAAGTAACGTGAACGGGCTCAGTTCCAATA